>NC_080179.1:66102625-66124887 GCF_950295315.1 Erinaceus europaeus | reverse complement strand
TGGGTCCTTGTGCTTAGTACTATGTGTTCATAACCGGTTGTGCCACCACTTGGCCTTGGATATCACCTTTTTTTTAAAGTGCAAAGTAACACTCCTTGGAGTATACTATACTGTTTTACCCTGTTCTGAATTGGAGGACTTTTGGTGTAAAATTATTAAAAATCTCTAAGCCTTGGAGGAGAGGAGAAAACAGACTATTGGTGGATTTTCTTTCTTTCTTTTGATTCATAGAATGATTTTTAAAAATTTACTTATTTTATATTTTCCTAGAGGGTGAGGAAATGAGGGACACTCCTTTGAAACCTGGGTTTAAGCACCTGCCCCCCACCTGCAAAGGATTAGGGGGAGAGTTTCACAAATACTGAAGCAAAGCTACAGTGCTCTATGGGCACCCCCTGGTCCCTCTGGCTTATTTTTTGTTTAAAGATATTTTCTTTCATGGTGAAGGTCTTAAAATTTAGTCATTCTGGGTTTGTTGGCAGTCTGCTCAGAGGATGGCACCTGTGATGTGACATCATCAGCACAATTCCCCCTCAAAAGGGGAATGCCATGGGCCCTGTTACTTTCTGCTTCATGCAGATATATTTCCAAGTAAACACCCTTTCCTTCAACTATTTATTGATTTTTGGAGGTATTGTTACTTGCCAAGAGCTATAGGCATATTTAAGGAGTATTTTCAAGCTGCTTGCTTTATAGAAACATAAATATAGGAGAGGGCTATGCCATTATTATATCACTTTTTCAGTGAAAGTAGGCTTAACCCTAAAAAGAAAAAGAAATGGTTAAAACATGTGAACTTATAATTTATTTCAATGTGGCAAGAATACACTTATACACAAGCTTTACCCTTACTAATAAACAAGGAAAGACACATTAATGAGAGAGAAAAACAGTGTACCTTCTTACTTTAATTCTCTTTTTTTTAAAAAATATTTTATTTATTAGATAAGAAACAGAGTGAAATTAAGATTGGAGGGGAGATAGAGAGATACCTGCAGCCCTGCTTCACCACTCATGAAGCTTCCTCCTGCAGGTGGGTGTTGTTTTCTCTGAGCTGGCTTCGCGGGCAGGAGACAGAGACAACCAGAGAAGCAGTATTTCTTTATTCACGAGCAAGCGGGGATACAGTTCAACAAACCAATCTAATCTAATCACAATACAATTCTGTCCTCCATCTCTCTCCTCAGGCGGAAGAGTCAAGAACCAAGGGAATACACCTACGTTAGGGGGCGGAGAGAAGGAAGAAGCAGGAACCAGCGAGGACTAAACCAAAATCTCCCGGAGGCAGGGGGAGTGAGACCAAACCAATGTAACAGAATGGCCATGTAAATAGACTACAGTGTCAAGCAATGTAACAGAAGGGCTCCCAGAAGCAGAGCTAGAAGCATCCCAACAGGTGGGGACAAAGGGCTTGAACCTGGGTCTGTAATGTGTGAACACTGTAATGTGTGCACTTAACCAGATGGGCCCCCACCTGTCCTGTACTTAATTCCCTTTATCTATCTCTCTTTTTTCTTTTTCTTAGACATTGGCCTGACAAAGTAATGTCCTTCATTCTTCATATCTATTACACCATTATTACTGGAGGAGGGTAATTTCTCAAACTGTTGAGTGAGTCTACAGTAAGTCCCATTGAGAACTTTGTCCTGACTCCAAAGCTTCAGTTTCTCTAGAAAACTCAATTCCTGTCAACTTAGAGAATCTCTTCCTTTCATTTGCTCTCTCTTTCTCTGGTAATGACTCCAAGAGGGAAAAAATTGCTTCCCATGTCTATACAAAAGAAAAGTTACAAAGCAAGAGTAGCCAGAATAAAACTACTGTATAAGCTATTGACCCTTAAAATTTTGGTCTCAGTATACATTGCCTACTCACCAATACCCAGCACCATTTTGCAATCCCATTCACTAGATTCTGGTGTCTCTAAAGTTTAACGATTACTCAGTAGGTTTGACTGACTAGACAAAACAGAAACATAATATTATCCAAATGGACGGTGTAAAAAATGACTTCAAAACTTTGTTATATAAATTAGAACATTTATTATACCTGTGGATTTGGTGGAACAGAAAAATGGGCAGGTGGCACTGGATAACTATTTTCTTTATTCTGCCAAGTAAGTAAAGACAAAGGAACAGAATTATCAGAAATCTTGATTGAAAGGCAAGCATAAACCTATGGGACTACATCAAATTAAATAGCGTCTGCACAGCAAAAGAAACCACTACCCAAACCAAGAAACCCCTCACAGAATGGGAGAAGATCTTTACATGCCGTACATCAGACAATAGACTAATAACCAGAATATATAAAGAGCTTGCCAACCCAACAACAAGAAAACAAATAACCCCATCAAAAAATGGAGGGAGGACATGGATAGAATACTCACCACAGAAGAGATCCAAAAGGCTGAGAAACACATGAAAAAATGCTCTAAGTCTTTGATTGTCAGAGAAATGCAAATAAAGACAGCAATGAGATACCATTCATTCTTGCGAGAATGTCATACATCAGAAAAGGTAACAGCAGCAAATGCTGGAGAGGTTGTGGGTCAGAGGAACCCTCTTGCACTGCTGGTGGGAATGTAAATAGGTCCAACCGCTGTGGAGAAGAACCCAACACACCCATCCAAAAAGATCTGTGTACACATATGTTCTTAGCAGCACAATTTGCAATATCCAAAACCTAGAAGCAACCCAGGTGTCCAACAACAGATGAGTGTCTGAGCAAGTTGTGGTATATATACACAATGGGATATTACGCAGCTATAAAAAATGGCGACTTCGCCGTTTTCAGCTGATCTTGGATGGACCTTGAAAAATTCATGTTAATGGGAGTCCAGTGGTAGCACAGCGGATTAAGTGCATGTGTCACAAAGTGCAAGGACTGGAAAGATCCTGGTTCAAGCCTCCCGCTCCCCACCTGCAGAGGAGTTGCTTCACAAATGGTGAAGCAGGTCTGCTGGTGTCTTATCTTTCTCTCCCCATCTCTGTCTTCTCTTCTCTCCAATTCTCTTTGTCCTATCCAACAACAATGGCATCAATAACAACAATATGGCAACAATCCCCAGAGATACACCCTACTAGGGAAAGAGAGAGGCAGACTGGGAGTATGAACCGACCAGTCAATGCTCATGTTCAGCGGGGAAGCAATTACAGAAGCCAGACCTTCTACCTTCTGCAACCCACAATGACCCTGGGTCCATGCTCCCAGAGGGATGGAGAATGGGAAAGCTATCAGGGGAGGGGGTGGGATATGGAGATTGGGTGGTGGGAATTGTGTGGAGTTGTACCCCTCCAACCCTATGGTTTTGTTAATCCTTTCTTAAAAAAAAAAAAAAAACCAATACAGCAACAAGGGCAACAAAAGGAAATAAATCAATATTAAAAAAATATTTTCAAAAAAGAAAAATTCATGTTAAATGAAATAAGTCAGAAACATAAGGATGAGTATGGGATGATCTCATTTTCAGGGAGAAGTTGAAAAACAAGATCAGAAGAGAAAACACAAGTAGAACCTGAACTGGCATTGGCATATTGCACCAAAGTAAAAGACTCTGGGGTGGATGGGTGGGTGGGGGGAATACAGGTCCAAGAAGGATGACAGAGAACCTAGTGGGGGTTGTATTGTTATATGGAAAACTGAGAAATGTTATGCATGTACAAACTATTGTATTTACTATCGAATGTAAAACATTAATTCCCCAATAAAGAAATTTTTTTAAAAATCCCGATTGAACACATGACTGATAGTTTATTTTTCTTGTCAACTGAGTCCTAAGCTGCAACTGATGCCTGAAATAGCTGTGCTATTCATGTAGTGTGAGTCTCCATTTACCATGGCAGCATGATTCCAGTCAAGCGGAACCTACATTGCCTTCCATGACCTATCTTGCAGTCACATTGCATAATTTTTACCACATCCTCTTTAGTAGATTAGCCATTAAGTCTAGTCTATATTTAAAGACAGGACAATATGACCTCTCAAGTGGAGGGGTAGCACATGACCTTGGGAAAGCATGTGAGAAGAGGTATATTGCTACAGTCGCCTTTGGAGCAAACAACCTTCCAAACTCTCTTTAAGATTTCGATATAGTGCCCCTCCTCCAGATTCACAAACTATACGTCACATATATTGTCCACAGTGAATTTATTTTCTCTTTCATTTCCTGCTAAACCCTCCTTGTTTTCCACTCGCAGTAACTTATTTTCTATTCTCATTCCATACCAATTAAATGTGAAATGATGACACTTTTCCTTGAGTTTCTCAGGAAGAACATTTACACAGGATACTTACATATGTAGCAGATTTTACGGAAGCTTTGCTGGGTACTTGCAAAGGAGGATAAGGATTTCTTTTGGGGGGGGGTGAAGGAAATATCATATTTCTTTTGGGGAAACATTATTTAAAATTTGAAGATAGGGCTTGAGAGGTGGTTTACCTAAAAGAGTACACATGTTACAGTGTTTAAGGACCCAGATTTGAATCTGTTTACCATCATAAGTGCAGCTTCAGGAATAGTGGAACAGTGCCGTGATAAACTCTCTCTCTCTCTCTCTCAACACGCACACCTAAAAAAAGGGCTGCTGGGACTAATGGAGTCATGCAGGCACTGAACACAAGCAATAATCTTAATAAAAAAATAATGCTTTTAATACAAATGGTTTTGATGCTAAAAGCTCCTTACAATGTCAGTCACCACAGATTTCTAGCAGATATGAATTTATTGATTAGATATTTGCTTCCCATTTTGTGATATGAATTGTCTCTATCACATTCTTTTTTTTTCTGTGCTTCTTTTCAACTTGTTCCATAGCAGGAGATATTTTGGTATATCATTATTTCTCCACAACCTTTCAGTTGCTACTCTGAGAATCTCATCTGTCAAACAAAAATGATTAATGTTAGAACTTGAATGTTAGAACTTGAAGTGAAGCTCAATCATGTCCATCTTTGAAAGGCAGAGACTGCAATTATTTTTTATTTTTAATAAAAATATTTTTGTCTTACTCTCAAAACTATTCAATAAGGAAACAAGTTAAAAAAAAAGTTCTTGGAGAATGTTGATAACTCCTTTGTTAGTGGAAATTTCCTTTATAACAGAGAGAGCAAACCTGATCATTTGAAAATGCTTTATATTTTTATTTTTGCTCTCTTGGCATTGGCAATTTAAAAATGTGGCAACTCAAAATGGACCCTTAAGATTTGGCAAAGTTTCACATTTCACATGAAGTGAGAACTAATTGTTTTATGTGTAAATGGGATTTCTAATAGGGTTGAAACTAGATGTTTGAAATATCTAGCTATCAAAGTTATATACTCCAAAGGAAATATCTCTTTAGCACCTAAAAGCACCTCAATCTTTTATAGCACAATAAAGCTAAGCGATATTGGTTCCTTTCCAATGTTTTAATTTTCAGTGACTTGAATTCAGGACATATTTTGTAGTTTTAATCTTCATAGAAATGAGAAATTGAAAAATGTCTAAAAAATGTGACTTGGACAGATGATATTTAAGTTAAAATACCATCTACCATCAGTACATAAAAAATATTCCTTATGTTAAAAAATCATCAGCTAGTTTTTCAATCACTTATTTATAATGGCCCTCATTGTTTTAGTGGAACAACACAAAAAATGAATATATTTATACTTATTTCCTCACTGGAAATACAGTGCTTGAAAAAAATAGTGGACATTCTAAGATAGTTCTTTTTGTCTGGTGATAATATGTTATAAGGTACAGATTTTAAGTACTTTGAGTTTTGAGAAGGGAGTTCAGTAAAAAATAATAATACTAGTCAAGCTTCATGATGGATAAGAGAATCCTACTGGGTGAGCTTCAATAACTTGGTGTTGTTTTATCACTGCTGTTTCGACTTACTGTTCTGTATAAGTACTTCTAGTCATTGGAAACAATGACACATGTACTATTAAGCTCATTAGACTGACAGTTCAGTAATCCCATTTACCATGGCTCAGAAAGTATAGGCATTTGCAGAGATTTTCAGAGTATTATGAGGCTAGAGAGGAGAAACAATGGGTAACCAAAATCTTATCTACATCAGCACTTCTGGTAACTTATCTCGACAGACCTCAAAGACTATTTACTGTGATTTTTCTCCCATTCAAATTAACTATTCATTTCAAACCCATTTTTTAAATTTACTTTATTACATATAAGAGAATATTTTACATAGAAACACACATACACATATGGAGTGAGGAAGTGGGAGGAGTGAAGGAGAGAGGTGGGGTGGGGAAGAGAAGAAAGAAGGAGGAGGAGAAGCCAGAGCACCACTCTGGTACATGCGGCACCAGGGATCGAACCGGGAACTTCAGGCATTCAAGTCTTATGCCCTTTTAATTGAGCTATATACTAAGTTGTTTACACCTACTTCTATGTGTAATGCTAAATACTTTTTCAAAATGATCCCACAAAACCCATGCCTCCTTCTGTTTGGAAAACAATGGTGAAATTTGTGAAATTGAATTGGATATTAATTATGCACGGCTCCCTTTGATTATGAAAAGAAATCACTGGACTCCTAGCTAGTTAGTATCATAGCAATGGACAAAACTCAGAGCTCTTCATTTTTAGTTTCCTGCTCTTTTCTGTACATAGCCAGGTCTTGTATTGAAATAATCTCCAAAGGCTTGTCATTTGGCTTATTCAAAGTTATCTGGATCCGATCTAATAAAATGTGACAACAAATTATATCACTGATGAAGTGTAACGCTCAAATCTACTGTATGAAATGGCTCTGGCAGCTGCTCCCTTCCCTCTGTAGACACTATAATTTCTTAATTACCACCACCGCTAAAATGCCTAGTGTTTAGAAACTGGAGTGTGTTCATATAAGCACTTACATTATCAGGAAATATAAATAGCTCCTTTATTTATGGTAGTATGACTGTGATCCTAATATGGTTTTTATTGATGGACACATGAACTGTATCTATCCACTTACAATTCAGAATGGTTATTTTGTGCTGGGCTTTATGGCAAGAGCAGTATAATTTAATTAAATATAATCTTTTAAAAACAGTGATGTTTGTTTCATAAATGAATATTTTATATGTTGTGTTTAATTAAAATAAAACTATGCTACTGATCTAGAAAACACAAAACAGACTTGAGTTCATATTTATGAAGTGTAGCAATATTGGCAAGACACAACTTATCTTGTTTATGAGACACGCTTGCTCTTACTCATACAGATTGTAGTCATTTTATTGCTGAGCTTTACATGGTTTACAGCCCAACAAATGCAATGAAACTGTCATGAGGAAAATAAGCCTATAAAAATTTTTTTTTAAAAAAAGGTGGCAATCACAGATCACAATGCTGTTTTTGCTGAAGAACTGGTAGGTTTTAAATTATTATATCCGTTAGGCAGCAGGTTTTCGGGATATGTCTCTAAATGAAAAGGAGACAGTTGACATAAGACAGCAAGGTTATCTTTAGTGTCTTTGTCCTCTGAGATCTTCTTGTCTTTAACTCTCTTTTTTTAATTTTCTTATTTTTATTTTATTTTTATTTTTTATTCCCTTTTGTTACCCTTGTTGTTTTATTGTTGTAGTTATTATCGATGTCATTGTTGTTGGATAGGACAGAGAGAAATGGAGAGAGGAGGGGAAGACAGAGAGGGGGAGAGAAAGATAGACACCTGCAGACCTGCTTCACTGCCTGTGAAGCGATTTTTAAAAGCTTTTTTTTTAAATATTTATTTTATTTATTTATTCCCTTTTGTTGCCCTTGTTGTTTTATTGTTGTAGTTATTATTGTTGTTGTTGTTGGATAGGACAGAGAGAAATGGAGAGAGGAGGGGAAGACAGAGAGGAGGAGAGAAAGATAGACACCTGCAGACCTGCTTCACCGCCTGTGAAGCGACTCCCCTGCAGGTGAGGAGCCGGGGTTTGAACCGGGATCCTTATGCCGGTCCTTGTGCTTTGAGCCACCTGCGCTTAACCCGCTGCGCTACAGCCCGAGTCCCCGTCTTTAACTCCATTGCTATATGAAAGGAAAAAAAAAGTGGGGGGCGGGCAACGAGATCACTTACTGAATAGAGCATATGCTTTGGGATGTACAGCCCAAGTTGGAGTCCTGGCACCACAGTTGTAGTGCTGAAGAAGAGCTGACACTATGACACGATGACACGATGACACTCGCTGAGTGAGTAAATACTGTGGAGCAATGAAATGGCACATGTTCAAGGCCCATGCTCTGGAGTGTGTGAAGGAAATGTTCCCTATCTTGATACTTAAAAATTTTAATCTGAATGATAATTTTGACTCATCTTTTTATAAATTCATATCTCTGGAACTGGAATAAGAAAATAATAAGAGCATCTGCAGTTTATGGTAGTCAGGAGTGAGTTTAACTGCCTCTATGGCTTTGTCTGTAATTTGTCTTCCAGGAATTAGCTAGCTTTAATTGTAATGTTCTTGATGTGTGTTTTTATTTTATCTAAAAAAGAAAAAAAAACACTAAAGCTCTAAGCCAATCATAAGATAACAGTGATTTTAAATCTTGCATTGCTTACATAAATTCATGTATATCCTCTTAAGATTTAGATAAAGATGACATAAAGGCAATGTTATATGAATTTAAGGAGTATTTACAAAAAGATCATCTAGGAAAAATGTTTCTTTATATTGAGCATCTAATCATTGTATATCTTTCCCTTAATATACCAGACTTTTATCATAGCCACTATGATTATTTTATTTCCTGCTGTAACAGTAATAAAGGTTTTGTTCTTACACTTTTCTATATGGGCAGGTACCTGATGGTATTCAAGAGATAAAAAGCAAGAATCTTCAAGGAGTGGAAGGAGAAATTCTTGAAAATAAAAGTTAAGTCCTTTACTACACAGAAGGAGCTTGTTTATTTATCAGAGTCCTTATCAATGATAGAAAGCCTTCTTCCCTCAGCTTTATACTACATACAATTCAATGTACAAGCCACATACTGTCAGTTCTAATCAGCAGTTTTGTTTCAGTTTGTCTCCTAAAATACCTTTCCTGGAATGCAGGATGCAGCCTCTTCTTGGATCCAGAGATCCGGCAGTTTTTCTTATGTCTTTTTTCTTTCCTTTTCTTTTCCTTATTTATTTATTTATTTATTTTTTTTTTTGGTTTTTGGTGTTCATTGCTAAACCACCAGCACTTGCACTATGCTTCCTCTGGGAGACAGTAACATTAGAAGACAGCAGAGAATCTTTGTGCTTTCACTGTCATTTATTTAAGAGGATGCCTATAACTGGATCTCAGGGTCTTTGAACCCAGTTCCTTGCTTGGTTAATAATATATCAGCTGAATGTCACTCTGCGTAACTATAGGACATTAACATGGTGCCTTGTTCATGTCATTCTTTTCCCTCTGTGAAAACTGGATCTTTTCTCTTCCTTATTCCATTCTTGTACCTATTCAATTCTTCCAACCCATTCAGTGCCCACTACCAACTGGTGTCTGCTATGAATGCATTTTTTTTCTTACCACATGGTTTGTAAGCCTTCAGGTATAACTTAATTTACTGTCCCATTTACTAGATGTTGTGTCCCGTCTTTCTTCCCTTTCCCTGGTTCTCACGTTGAATCCAGTGATACACTGTGCCATACTTAAACTCACACGCAGAAAACATGTTTTGGAAAATGGCCACTGAGTCACCAAACTGTGCTCGTAGGGTCATGATTTAATTAATCTCTGTAGTCCTATCAAACTGCAGTGGTCTCTCCAAACCTCTGCCTACAAGTTCATATTTCTGAGGATCTGTCATTACTCTCAGTAAAACAATTTGAAGCTGATAAAAGCAATTTTCTTGATGACTTTTTTATTTCCCCATGTACACTGAAAGTAGTCTATGTAGGCAAGTTTAAGGCAAATTCCAATTTTAATTATTATGTTAAAATTAACATGTGCACATAGGATAAAACTAGAAGTTTCCAGGCTAGAAAGGATAGTAGTTTTTTTTTTTATCTGTGACACTTCTCACACCACTTCCAGACATTCAGTTTCCTCCCTAGATATAACAACTGTTAATAGTTACTTTATCATTTTTGTTAAGAAAACACATGCAGGTATTTTATATACAAGCATTTAGAAATATGATTATTGTCTTTATATATGTATACATATAAGGATATATTAGCAAAACACTCATGTGCATGTGTTTATCTTAAATTAAAATCCTTCAACATATTGTTATATATTTTCTTTCATTAATTTTGCTCTTTCCAACTTCCTCCTTATCTTCAAGGTCATTTTAAGTCACAGATTGTCATCTTGCTATTTTTATTTTATTTTTATCGTAGGTAGAGAGAGAAAGGCAGAGAGAGTGGAAGAGATCAAAGTTTCTTTCAGTGTCGTGGGGGTCAGGTTCAAACCTGAGTTGAGCATGGCATATCTTATTCTCTTAATGGTCACACAATATTCTTTTTAAAAATTGATTTGATAATGATCAACAAGACCATAGGATAATAATGGTACAGTTCCATACAATTCCCACCACCAGAGTTCTGTATCTCATCCCCTCTATTTCCTATTCTTTATCCCTCTGGGAGCATGGATCCAGGATCATTATGGGGTGCAGAAGGTGGAAGGTCTGGCTTCTGTAATTGCTTCTCCACCTGACATAGGCATTGACAGGTCGATTTGTACTTCCAGCTTTTCCTAGTGGTGGGGTTCCAGGGTACATTGATGAGGTCATCTGCCCAGGGAAGTATCTGCAACTTGGTGGCTGAAAAAGCATTAAGATATAAGGAAGAACACATTGTTTATTAATCAGGAACCTAAAGGTAAATATAGAAGATGAGATTTGGGGGTCTCCATTTTGGAAAAAAAAATATTAGGTCTATTTTAGGTATATTCCAAGGGGCCCATGACATTACTAATTTTTTGCCTGAGCCTGACAGCTAACATGCAGGTGGGCCAAAGGTATTGTCTGAGGAGATCAAACAATATTCTACTATATAAACTCTCTTCTGTTGATAATTGGTTTTCAAATTTTCAGCTTATAATTAAAACTATGATGCCTATTTTTCATATTTGGCTACATAGAGTACCCATATTTAAAAGTGTTGGGCCAATAGGTCTACATACTACAATTTTGATAGATATTGCTTAACTTCCTGCAACTGAAGTTAAACTGTTTTACTACAACTAGAAAAAGCTCACAGGACATTGAGTTCAGCAGTAACTATGAACCAATTTAGTGATTTGATTATAAGTGAATATATAGATAATTTACAAAATAGTCCTCGGCATGATAGTGAAAAACTCCAAGGCATATTGTAAGGTTGGTCAGAGGGATCCCTAAACCTGGAAGGCAAGGTGAATGGAAACTTATTGATACCTAGAGACTTAGAGTATGTGTGCAAAATTATGTTAAAAAAGCAATAATCCTCAGTTTACTGTTTCCACTGTTAAGTATAGTGTCTTTAAAATAATAGTTGTTCAGTATTGTGTCTAGAATAAGTGAATGAACATGACAGTTTTTCATTTTAAATACAATTGCCTTTCATTAGTGCAAGAATGGTACTACCACAGTTTAACTCTTTCTATTTTTTAATATTTATTTATTTATTTATTTATTCCCTTTTCTTGCCCTTGTTGTTTTATTGTTGTAGTTATTATTGATGTCGTTGTTGTTGGATAGGACAGACAGAAATGGAGCAAGGAGGGGAAGACCGAGAGGGGGAGAGAAAGAGAGACACCTGCAGACCTGTTTCACCACTTGTGAAGCAACTACCTTGCAAGTGGGGAGCTGGGGGCTCAAACTGGGGTCCTTCCACCAGTCCTTGCATTGCGCCATGTGTACTTAACCCGCGGAGCTACTGCCCGACTCCCAGTTTAACTCTTTCTGTAACTGAATCTCCTTATCCTTAATGCAGTGGTGTTTCTCACCATATTGGCCTTGCTTATCTAGTTCATATGTTGGCAACGGATGGGTAGAGAGAGATGAGATTTCAGATGCTATTTCTATGCCGTCCCTCAGACACTGCCTGTCCCATGCCATGTACAGACACATTCTGTTCAGCAGCTGCTGATTTCTACTTGTTTTCACATTGTTTCTTGGTCCAATGACGATGCTGCTGCTACTGGCCTCTTTTCTGCCCCAATGTCCCCTAGTCACACCACACAGATACAAACAAAATGTCTGTTCCCCTGCCATCCTCCTGTGCTTTGTTTTACTCTTCTCAGAAACAACTAGGAAATGCTTGCCAATGTGTATTTTGCAAACTTACCCTGTTCTCAAGATGTAACCCCTCCTCACTCTTCTAAGGAGATTAGTTACTACTACGAAATATCCTCAGAATTTGGAATGTAGCTGATGCTTCCAGCAGATCCAAAAGGCACTCTGAGGATTTGAATTTCCATAAATTTAAATATTAGGTTCACAGGTTTTAGCTCTAAGCCTGTAAAGGTGAATGAAGTACAATTAATTCATTGTAGCAGCTACTAAATTCACATCCTAATTTGCAAATTTTTAAAAAAGGCAAAATAGTATGAAACCTAGAAATTCCATCTGTCACTTAATTCAACTCACATGAGTCTAGCTTATATGAAGAGAGCCCGTACAATTATTTTTCCTTTCTTTTTCTCCCTTAGTTTATTAAGACTCTTTCCTCACAAAATCTACTTCAGTTTTCACTGTCAGGCTAGTGATGCAAGAGAGATGACCCAGGAACCGAGCTGGTGGTGTTGAGGCAGTTCAAATCTTTATTCATCTGAACACCCCAGAGTCAGGCGGTAGCACAGCTGGTTAAATGCACATGGTATGAAGCGCAAGGGCCAGCATCCCAGTCCCAGCGTGGAGAGAGGTAAAAGGGGACTGGGAAAGGTAGGAACTTCCTTAGCAACTGTTGTGAGGGGTTTAACTGGTAGGATTAATAATACCCTGCAGGCAGGGAGGGTCTTGAGAGTAGGAAAAGAATATATCAAATGAGCAGAATGGGTGGGGAAATAGGGAAGAGACCTTAAGCCATATGTTAGACAAAGGAGAACATTGATATGCAGATAACAAGAGAGCAGGCCATTGTGTCAAGGAATGCAGAGCTGGCTTAATGTTTTAAGGAATGCTGAGCCCCTGGAGGCAGAAAAATGCAGGGTTTCTGGAGACAGGGAGTAACTGACAGGGAAGCAAAAACTGAGGCCTGTTCCTTTCCCCAGATCAGCCTTCGCAAGAGAGAGTCTGACAGGGAGATTCATTTCCTCAGTTCCCCATTTTTCAATGGGAAAAGCCTCACCACGCTCTAACTGGTTCTTACAGTATTCCCAGCACTTCACTACCTAGACTAGTGTAAGCTTTGAGCAGATATAACCTCCATTAACATATGAATTATGTTGATAAATTCTCTGTATGTCTAGACTTTGAGAAAAATGATACCTTTGTGAACTCTTTTCTTATTGATTTATTATTGGATAGAGATGGAGAAATTGAGAAGGAAGTGGGATATAGAGAGGGAGAGGGGCAGAGACACCTGAAGCCCTGATTTACCACTCATGAAGCTCTCTTCCTGTAGGTGGGGACCAGGAGCTTGAACCTGGGTCCTTACACACTGTAATGTGCTTGCTTAACCAGGTGCTCAACTGCCTGCCTGCTGAACTCTCCATTTAAATTCTAATGAAGTCTGTGGAGGGAGAGGAGAAAAAAGCCGATATTTCATACTGAGCTTTTGTCTCTATTTAAAATTTAGCTTACTGTTGGTGTCTGCTTTCTGAACCAGATAGTAGCCCATTGTAAATTTATTACTTTTACCAAAAATTTAGCAGTCAATAGGCACTGAAACCATGCAGATGAAGGACAAAGTGCATGCCTTTAAAAGTTCCTAACTCAAGGGAGTAATATACATGCAAACTAGTTTTTGACTGCCCTTCACAGAGATCATATTTAGTATGTGTTCTACAGAGCAAGCTTATAGGAGCAAAAGTGGGCAGCTTCTTTCAATTAAAAGACACCGATTCCTACAACCTTCCTTTAAACCCTTTCATATATCTGAAAGGTTGTTCATGTAACTAGAATCACTTTCTATCATAACATTTAAATTCTGATATACTAATTAAAAAACATATAGGGGTTGCATGGTGATGCAGCTGGTTAAATGCACATATCCTATGTGGGGGTTCAAGTCCCCAAAACCCACGTGGAAGGGGGAAGCTTCAGAAGCAGTGGAGTAGTGCTGCATGTGTATCTCTGTCTCTCTTTCCTCTCTATCCCCTCCTGTCAGGTTGTGTCGAGGGGGAGAGAGAAGAGACCAGAGTGGAGTGGGAGCACAAGTCTTTATTCACTGGACACCCCAGAAATGGGTGAGAGCAGGGTGGTTTAGGCCACGTGGCGCTAGCAAAATGGCTGCCTCACACTATTCCTAGCAGCCCTTCTCTGGGTCACCAAAGAGAGGAAAAAAGCAAGAGGGAGAAAGCAGAAGCAAGAGGGCTGTTATGGAAGAAATTCCGGAAGTGGCAAGTCGGGCGGGATTGGCTAGAAAAAGGGGGTGGAGAAAACAAGGCACTCTGGGAAGGTAGACAGTAATGGTTGCTAGGTGTTCAGCTCTCACAGGAATGGGCGATACTCTGAGGGGGCAATGTGGTGGATATCTGTAAATAAATCTTGCATGGAAATATAATGGTTTGTGGGCCCTGCCAAGGTTTGACCACATCTGCACAATTTCCCAACACCCTCCCCCTTCAATTTCCCTCCATTCTATAAATTAAATGAAAACAAAGAAAGACCGTGAGTGAGGAGGGAAAGGCTGGAGGAGGGCCCTGGTGAAGAGGGTCTCGGGATCTTGATGTACCCATTGTCAACAATCATACTGCAAACCACTAACCCCTCCCCCCAATAAAGTAGATTAAAAAGAAAACAACAAAAGCAAACAAACAAATTATTTTCAGAATCTGTGCTTGTTTGTGCTATTTCTTTCTTTCTTTCTTTCTTTCTTTCTTTCTTTCTTTTTTTACATATGACTTAAGAGCTTCAGAAAGGCAATTACTTCTCTACAACCTTCTTCTTTGCCATTATTACTAATATTCCTTCTCTTCCTCCTCATCTTCCTCCTCTCCTTTCTTTCTCTTCTTTGCCACTAGGGTAAGATTGTACAGGTGAAATTTCAAATTGCCTCAAAAGAAAATGGTTCATGTCAACAAAGGGGCTTTATAGTCCTTTGACCTATCAAGTCATAAGAGTTCATTCAGTAAAAGAGGCAAAGCATGAGACAAGAGACATCCACACTGACCTGGAAGAATGATATGAAGGAGAGAAAATCCAAGAAGTTTAATGTAGGCAACTGTCAGAGACAGAAAGCCAAGGACACATAGTGCATTTCCTGGAGAGAACTGCAGAAGGAAACTAACATTCATTTACCTCGGTTATTATATTTGGGCTTTGGAGTTTGATGAAGATAGCTGGAATTCTACTTGTGTTGTAAACTAACACATTAGCCCTGGTCTAGTCCCTCTATCCCCTAAAAAAGATATCAATTCTACCTTGCCTAGAACCTGAGACTCTGGAGCCTGAAGCATGAACACTTTCTGCATAATTATTATGCTACTTCTGATCCCTTGCCTTCATATTTAGAATGGTCTGCATTTCTCTGAAAGAGAACTTCTGAGTGGTTTTGTTCATATAGGAAATAGAAAGAATTGAACTATAGGAACAGTTTTTAAAGTATCTAAACTGTCTCTAGGACTTTCTGAAAACTATGGTGGTTATCCTTGTGTGGTAGGGACACAGAACTAAGATGGTGGATGCAGTATGAAGTTATACCCCTGTAATTTTATGGTCTGTAAGCCATTATTAAATCATCAACAAAAGTTAGTAAAAATGAAACAAGAGGTGGAGAAGTTGTAAAAATAAAAGACATGGATCCTTAAAAATCCTTAAGTCAGTGAATACTAGAAGTCCAAATGCATTAGTTAGGCTGAGAATGGGGAAATGATAATAGTTCATAGTATTATTATTGCGTGTGAATTATTATTCAACTGTTGAAGTATATTCCATAATGAGTCTGGTTATTTACCCAAAGTTATGTATAGGAAGGAACCATAATTTGCATAGAAGACCTTTTAACATAGTTCTTTTATACAATAAAAATAAGGAGAACGTGTTTAATGGGGATAGATGACACAGCAAGAAAAGGCCTAAGAGGGGTAAGTGCCATGTTTTGAGAAAAGTTTTCTTTGGAGCTGGGCTTTATAGCTACCGCACAGGGGGTAGAATGGTGTTTTGCCATGCCTTATACTAGATTTGAGTCCCAGTACCACATGGGAATACCGGAAAATGGGGATGCATGTGTGTGCTCTGATATCTATTCTCTTTTGGTCTCTCTATTTGATTGAAACAGTCCACACAGCAGTGTGAAATCACCCATGATTGAGCCTCCAAACCAAGAAAATTAATTCTTTAGTACAAATTGATAACCTTAGCTTCTGTGTTAAAAAAATGATGAAGCACTTCTATAGGGTTTTGATCTAGGAAGTGGTATGAACAAATTAATATTTAGAAATATGTCTGACTATGAAGTTCAGGAAAGTTTGGATTCTGTGCAATGAGACCTGTTATTGAAGTGGGTCAATGGAGACAAGACAGATGAGTTTACACAGCTCATTAGAAGCAGATGGGCCACACCAAAAATTCATCTGTTTTTATAATCCTCTTGATTCTACTTTCTCTTCAGATCTTTGGTATCAGCTGGTTTCTATAATTCCACCCTAACTCATTTCTTCCAGTATTTAATCGAGTTCCAGCCAACCTGCTGAACAGCTCTTGTTTCTGGACCCTTTCAATGAGCTTCCTATTAAATTAGTATTTCCAAACCAGCAGTTGTCCTTTTGACAATTTAATATTTATTTAGTTTTGCTTCCATGGTTATTGCTGGGCTCAGTGCAGGCATGAAAAATCTACTGCTGATACGAGACACTTTTTGTCCACATTTTTTTTTTTTTGGATAGGAAAGAGAGAAATTAAAAGAGGTGGGTAGGATAGAGAGGTAGAGAGAGAGTTAGAGAGAGAGAGAGAGAGAGAGAGAGAGAGAGATACCTCTACAGGTGAGGAATAGGGGCTTGAACCTGGGTTCTTGCTCATGATAATGTGTGCACTTAACCAAGTGCACTATATCTGCTCCCCAATATTAGCCTCATTTATATGACCTAACGTGATCTAACTTTAAATTATTCATTTAAGATTACATTGCATACTAATGATAGACTTGGGAAGCATGTTTATAGCATAATTATCTTATAAAAGTATATATATCCCATAAGCATTGGCTCTTTGTGCATGGTCAAATAAATGTTTAGATTTACCAGGTCACTTTTTTTTCCCCTAAGAGACGAGTAGTAAATTACTGTTATGAATATGAGGAAACTAATCACACAAGAGAACAGGCTAAAGATAAGATCTAGAAATTTAAGGTACTAGAAGGAGGCTGGCAGTAGGTAGTGAAGTATGAATGTATCTAGAGAAATAGGAGCTTTGAAAAGGAAATGATAACTATAGGTTTTCAGTCAAGCAACACGTTAAACCTATGAATTACATGGATGTTGAATAATTCATAAGATTTTGGGAGATCAATGGAACAATTTAAGAATATTGCCAGAAGCAGAAGATCTCTGGCCAGGCTTTAGCACACCCAGTTAAGCACACATAAGGCTAAGTGCAATGACTAGCACAAGGGTCAGGGTTTGAGCTTCCACTCCCCACCTGCAGAGGGAAACCTCACAAGTGGCGAAGCAGATCTTCAAATTTCTACCTTTCTTTCCCTCTCCCTCTCTTTCTCTCTCCTCCTCTCCTCTGTCCTATGGAAGGGGGCGGGAAGGAAAAGAAAAAAAAAGGGTACCTGAGCTGTACAGGCACCCAGCCCCAGCAATAATCCGGGAGGGAAAAAAAAAAATCTCAAACTTCAAAGTGAGGAGGTGCAAGTGGTTTGCCTTATTTCCTCCGTTGGTTGCCTCTTAGGAATGATTTATTTATTTATTTATTTATTTATTTATTTATTTTTGCCTCTAGGGTTATGGCTGGGGCTCAGTGTCTACACAATAAGTCCACTGATCCTGTGGCCACTTCAAAAAAAAAAATTGGGGTTGGGGAGATCGGGCGGTTAGCACAGTGGGTTAGGTGCAGGTGGCACAAAGCTCAAGGACTAGCTTAAGGATGCTTGTTTGAGCTCTGGCTCCCCACCTGCAGGGGAATCACTTAAGGATGCTTGTTGGAGTCCCCTGCTCTCCACCTGCAGGGGAATCCCTTCACAAGCAGTGAAGCGGTTCAGCAGGTGTCTATCTTTCTCTTCCCCTTCTGTCTTCCCCTCCTCTCTCCATTTCTCTCAGTACTGTCTAATAATGACAACATCAATAATGACAACAATAATAATTACAATAATAAAACAAGGGCAACAAAAGGGAAATAAATAAATATTAAAAAATTCTTTTTTGGATAGAACAGATAGAATAGAGAGGGAGAGGGGAGAAATATAGACACCTGCAGACCTGTTTCAACACTTGTGAAGTGAAGCACACAGGTGGGGTGCTGGGGGCTCGAACCAGGATCCTTGGAGCAGGTCCTTTCTCTTCCTACTATGTACACTTAACCGGGCACACTGTCGCCTGGCTACATGTATGACTTATTCAGAGCCCACTGCTATATGTATAGTCAGAAGAAAAGGCCCATTCTCCTCAGTGAAGTTATAGCCCCATTAAGTTACAGAACTGAATTTGTCTCCAGTTACAAAGTCAAGATAGTGATGTTCTAGTCTTAAAATGATTGTCAAACCAAGCAAGTCAAATAAGTGTACTACTACTTCTAAAGATCTCTACAAGAGATAATGATTATGTAAAGAGACTGTAATGCCTGGGGCTCCAAAGTCCTAGGTTCAAGCCTCTGTACCACCATAAACAACTGAGCAGTACTCTGTTAAAAAAAAAAAAAAAAAAGGAGTCGGGTGGTAGCGCAGCAGGTTAAGTGCACGTGGCGCCAAGCACAAGGACCGGCATAAGGATCCCGGTTCGAGCCCTGGTTCCCCACCTGCAGGGGAGTCGCTTTACAGGTTTTATAGTTTCTCCCCGTCTTCGCCTACTCTCTCGATTTCTCTCTGTCCTATCCAACGACAGCAACATCAATAACTACAACAATAAAACAACACGGGTAGCAAAAGGGAATAAATAAATATTTAAAATAAATAAATAAAATAAAATAAAAATCTTTGTGATTGCATGTGTCTTCTTATTTATCACACCTATTATCAAACATTTTATTTTTCGAGCTAGTGAAATAGCCTAGTGAGTAGAATTGCTAACCTTCAGGCTGAGTTCTCAGTGCCACGTGTGCTTCAGCAGCATTCTCACTCTTCTCGCTCTCTGTCTTAGCTGAAACAAATAGAAATATTGAAAAAAATTTTATTATTAAAATCAGTAAACTATCCCAAAGACTTGGATTCAATCCCTTTCATCATATCTCTCCATGGAAACCAGGGAGTCTGTAGTGGGAGATGAGTAGGGGAAGCGCTAACTGGTCTCCCTGGATCACTGAACATGACTGCTTGCAAATATATTTCATCTGATTCCCTTTGTCACTTTCATGTTTTTGTCTATTTTTCTCTCCTATTGAAAAGTCATCTCAAGAACCAATAACTTTAGAGTTCCTAACAAATTTCTTGTTAGGGTATCCCTCTTTGGCATGTCATAAAATTTCAGTGATGCCTGATTACTTTAGTTGAATGTTGGGACTGACATATCAAGAGTGGGAAGGCAGAATGCTTTTATCAGCTACGTATAGTTACTGATGCTGCAGAGTTAAAGATGCTAAAGCGACAAAAAGATATTATAAGTCGTAGTTTAAAGGCTGGTGTTGGAATCAGCAGTTTCAGCACCACCTGTAAGCTGTTAGCAATGCAAACAGAATCATCAGGCCAAGCGTCCTAGGATCCAGTATTTGTACATTGTGTCCAAAATGGTGATTTCGGTGCTCATAAAGTTTGAAGACTGCTGAGTTAGAAGAAAGTCAAAAGTGCAATGAGGTGAACTGAAGAAGGAGATAAGAGCCCAACAAGCGATTCCTGAGCAAGATTTTAAAATAACAGATGCTAGAACAGTTAAATGCCAATCAGAAGGCCCCTTAAGTCTCTCGATAGCTGGATGAATAGAACTGAATGCCTTGATATATTGCCTATGCCTACTCTATTTTTCCCCTCAAACCATTTTCAAAAAATTGTGATTAATAATGGCTTACAAGATTATCAGATTATCAAAAAGCCCTTAGTTCTCTAGCCAGAATTTAAAAAAAAGTATTTTATTTATAAAAAGGAAACACTGACAAAACCATAGGATGAGAGGGGTGCAATTCCACACAGTTCCCACCACCAGAACTTCGTATCCCATCCCCTCCCTTGCTAGTTTTCCTATTCTTTGACCCTCTAGGAGCATGGACCCAGAGTCATTATGGGGTGCAGAAGGTAGAAGGTTTGGTTTCTGTAATTACTTCCCCGCTGAATATGGGCATTGACAGGTTGAACCGTACTCCCAGCCTGTCTCTCTCTTTCCCTAGTGGGGTGAGGTTCTGGGGAACCTGAGCTCCACGACACATTGGTGGGTTGTCTCTCCAGGGAAGTCTGATTGGCATCATGGTGGCATCTAGAACTTGGTGGCTGAAAAGAGAGTTAACATATAAAGCCAAATTGTTGACTAATCATGAACCTAAAGGCTAGAATAGTGCAGATGAAGAGTTGTGGGGGTCTCTGTTCTGTAGATAGCCAGTGGGCATATTTTAGATATATTCCAAAGGGCCTGTGGGTATATTAGTTTCTTTATTATTTATTTATTTTCTCTGAACCTGAAATCTGATATGCAAGTAGACCCAAGTTATTGTCTGGGGAGATGATGTCATGGCTGGAAAAATGACCAGAAAGCTGGATCAGGGAAGAGAGTAGCTCCCAAATATGGGAAAGGTGTATAAATATTGTTAACTATAAACCCCATCGATTTGATGTGATCTGGGGCCCATATTCAGCTTAGGAGCCTATGTGACCTCTGCATCTCTGAAGATCTGAGCTCATATTCTGTGGTAATGAGTAGGAATGTTCCAAGCTGCCCCAATTTCAGAACCCATCTTCCTCAGGTAGAACATAGCGTATGCTATCCAGCCTCCCTTCGAAGGATGGAACATTCTCTACCATTGTCACTATAAAGTGCGTAATGAAATAGTGTCTACTGAGACTTAGATACCCTCCTCACCTACTTCCTATTACACTTCCCTCACTCACTCCAAAGCTAACCTTATCAAAACAAGGACTGCAAAAGCTGAATAAGGGCAAGAGACTGGCAGACTTTAACGATAACTCTTTAGTCACTATCAGGCCACCTCATCAGCTAGGGCCCCTGAGATTCCCAAACAGACATGATGGGCCTAGACCTCAAATAAATCCCTCTCTCCATTGTTACCGGTCATCTCTATAAGGAACAACACAATAGACCCATAGAACCTTGCCCTCAACTTGGATCAATAGCCAGAACTTCTAAGGTCTCTGACCAGAGTCATATGCTAAGTTTGATTACTTTTTCTTATAGCTCAGGTGCTTCATTTCATTTTGCATCCCTTTCAAGACACTGGTAATTTACTTAATTAAAACCCAAGCTGAGGTGAGAAGACTTTTGAAAACAGTAACATGAATATGTGCAAAATGCATTCCTCTTGGTGCTGACCAGGGTCAGGTCTGGCTATACTAGATGTTAAAGTCATAATGGGAAGAGTGTTGTGCTTTGGCTGCTGGAGGAAATCATGAAGCGAGACATCTCCCTGATCATTTGAAAATATAGTAGCAATAACAACAACAAAAAAAGGCCGGAAATATTTTTAAAATTTCAGTTTGATGGAGTGTCTAAGAGATCTGCACAAGCTCAGAATATTTACAGTGAGAACCAGAAAGTAATTGGGATGGAATTTCCTCTCCCTCTTCCACCTTTTCTGTCAGCTGCTCAGTGATTTCCTAGTGGTCTGGAGTTTCCTTACAGAAAATCATCTTGTTAATGACTGTAATTCATCAAGGAGGTGCTTGGGTTTGAAATTGAAATATGACTATATATTTTGGAGATTGATAGTGAGGGCTTTTTATTGATTATAGTCCTAGGGTAAAAAAAAGAAAAAAATGTCTAGAAAAACATAAAAGAGAAAAATTCATTTTCCGGGAGCTATCACGATAGTTAAAGTACTTTGACATGTAAACCCTCTTTAAAATGTCCTACCTGTTACTGTACATAAAAGATAAATGTGGGGAGTC
>NC_080179.1:65965125-66097625 GCF_950295315.1 Erinaceus europaeus | reverse complement strand
TATGTGGGGGTGGGGAGCAAAGAGAGTAATGGGTGAATCTGCTGCACTCTGAAATCTGAGCATGAATTGACATAGGTTACTTAAAGGTCATCTAGGGGGCTCCCAGCCCTACACATGACATTTTACCCATTTAAAAAGAAACAAAGCCAAATCATGCTGGTTGATTTCAGTGACAGCAGAAGTTTTTAAAGGGAGCTCAAGCAAAATGGGTAGTTGTTGGCTTAAAGTTGCCATTTGAAAAGGTCCCCATGGTGCACTCCATTTTAACTACCTGTGACCCCTGACCTAGTCACCTTGGCCCTTTTCTGTCTCCGTAGGTGTGGGCAGCCTCTGTTAAAATGCAGACAGGTGTGGGCAGCCCCTGTTAAAATGCAGACACGTGTGGGCAGCCTCTGTTAAAATGCAGACAGGTGTGGGCAGCCTCTGTTAAAATGCAGACAGGTGTGGGCAGCCTCTGTTAAAATGGCAAATGCTATCTGAGAGAGACTGTACGTGGAATTAATACACAGGAGCAGTTTCTCCTACTAAGTTAGCAGTTCTGCCCTGACCATGCTTCTCAAACATGACCCATTACAATCAGCTGGCAGGCCAGTTTAAATAGGGGTGCTCTGCTCCACCTGAGATTTGCATGTGTAACAAGTTCCTGGTAACCTGGCGCTGCTGACCTTGAAGCTACAAAGATGATCACTTTGGGAAAGCAAAGGGGCTCCAAGTCAGGACAGTTAACCTCTTCTGGAAGTAGGTCGTGAGACTTTTTCCTAAATGGATAACCTGAGCAACTGGGAGAGGAGCCTGTGAAGGAAAATCAGGAGTCCAGCTAATGGTGAGTCCTAGCATATAAAATCATGTTCCTGTTAGAGTTGTTGGAATAATTTCAGTTTCTTACTTTCAGGCTCTTTATCTCTTGTTTGTCAAAACTTGGTTTGAGGCAAAGTAGTGACAGAAACTTGCTAAAGGGGCCGGGGCGGTGGCACGCCAGGGTAAGCGCACATAGTACTAGGAGGAAAGAACTTCGCAAGGACCTGGGTTCAAGCCCTTACGCCCACCTGCAGGAGGGACGCTTCACAAATGGTGAAGCTGGTTTGTAGGTGTCTTTCTCTGTGTGTGTGTGTCCCCTTTCTGAGTGAATTTCTCTGTCCTATCCAATAAAATGGTGGCAGCAGCGGCAGGTGGGGGTGGGGGGGGGGGTTGAAAATGGTGGCCAGAGGTCATGGATTGATAGTGCAAGCACTGAGCCCCAGTGACTAGGGGCAAAAACAAAAACAAAATGAACAAACAAACAAAAACTCTTGCTTGCTAACAGTGCAGACACATGAGTATGATTTTATTTGTGGACTTCATTTGAGAAATGTTGAAGTCCCCAAATAAAGAAGTCCAGGTTTTGTGAAAAATGGCTATTTATTTGTTTGCTGGAACTCTTTGTTTCTGGGGGGCTTGTGAAGACTGAGGATGAGTAAGCACATTTATAAATCTGGTAATAAATTAGAAATATTTTTCCAGAGGAAATCAATTCAAATTTTACTTTGTGCAAAGTGCGAGGACTGGTGTAGGGATCTGGGTTCAAGCCCTGCCTCCTCACCTGCAGGGGAGTGGCTTCACAAGCAGTGAAGCAGGTCTGCAGGTGTCTGTCTTTCTCTCCCCCTCTGTCTTCCCCTCCTCCCTTCATTTCTCTCTGTCCTATCCAACAACGACAACAACAGTAATAACTACAACAACAATAAAACAACAAGTGCAACAAAAAGGAAAATAAATTTTAAAAAATTCTTAAAATTTTACTTTATTTGTGGTCTGGGAGGTGGCACAGTGGCTAAGGCACTGGACTCTGAAGCATGAGGTCCTGAGTTCAATTCCCAGCGCACATGTACCAGAGTGATGTCTGGTTCTTTCCCTCTCTCCTATCTTTCTCATTAATAAATAAATAAATAAAATATTTAATTTTTTTTACTTTGTTCATGGAATGACCACTTAAGATCCCTTCTAGATACTGTTATGTTTATTTGATAGTTGTTTAATTTTATCCTTATAAACAAACCTGGAAGGCCGATGGTGGTGCAATGGGTTGATGGAACACAAGAATCTGGGTTTGAGTCTTCTTCAGCTCAGCACTCACCGGAAAGACACATCCAGAGAGGTGAAGCAGATCTGCAGGTGTCTTTCTTTTTCCCTCTCTATCAACCCCTCACTTCTCAGTGCTTCTCTATCCTATCAAATAAAATAGATGTAAAAAAAAAAGAAAGAAAGAAAGAAAAAAGAAAAGGCCACCAGGAGCAGTGGATCCATAGCTTCTGTATGAAGCTCCAGCAATAACTGTTCTGTGGCAATAACATAAATAAATGAATAAATAAATAAATATGAACCTGAAGATCAGATTTTTCTATACTTCTGTGCTAAAACTGTCATGTTCCTCTGAATTAAGGAATGATGGGGTTTCATTTGATAATCCCATAACTCCCAGTTTTGAGACTCAATTCAAATGACAAAAGCTTATGTGAGAACTGCACTGAGTGTTGTTTTAGCAAATTGTGGTGAATGCCCTTAGCACTCTGTGTGGTGTTAGCAGCCATATTCCTGCCACAGTGATGAACATTTTATAGATAAGGATGTTGTCAACAGACTGTTGTGATTTGAACATTTACTGTACTTTTATTTGGCTTAGCCTGGGTCTCCTGCATGTGCAGATTCACCACTCAGACTTTCTTTCTTTCTTTCTTTCTTTCTTTCTTTCTTTCTTTCTTTCTTTCTTTCTTTCTTCCTTTTTTTTTTTTAGACATACATAAAAAAAAAAAAAAAACAACAACTCCACAGTACCCTATCTTCCTCCGGTGAAGTGGAACTCCCATATGGTGTCAGAGTTTGAACCTTCTAAAAAATACTAGCAGAGGCTATTGTTAGCTTTTTCTCCTCTTGTTCTTTTTTAAAACCCCAGTTTTTAACCATGGAATAGTGCCTTAACAATCTCAGATACTCCTTTATGGAAAAAAGGTTGCCTTCCTACTTCACTTAAATAAGTTTGGCGTAGTTTTTCTGAAGATTATGCATAGGGAGTGATCCTCTAAGAGAGGTTGCTGACATATTTAAGTATTTCAGGAAGGAAATTATGACAGTCATAGTATGATATACTTACTAAAGAGAAGAGAGGGGGTACAATTCTCGGATAACCAGGGGAAGGTGTAAAACATGGTGAAGGGCAGAACTAACTTTTCTTTAATTTTTTTTTTATATTTATTTATTTCCCCTTTTGTTGCCCTTGTTTTTATTGTTACTGTAGTTATTATTGTTGTTGTTGATGTCATTGTTAGATAGGCCAGAGAGAAATGGAAATAGGAGGGGAAGACAGAGAGGGGGAGAGAAAGAGAGACACCTGCAGACCTGCTTCACAGCTTGCAAAGCGACACCCCTGCAGGTGGGGAACTCAAACCAGGATACTTAACGCTGATCCTTGCACTTACCCTGCTGCACTACTGACCGACTCCCAGAACAAACTTTTAACAGTGTATTTAATATACCATATACACATATACTTTACAGTGATACTTGCTTGAGCTTATAAAGTGATGATTAAATGCAAAAATTCTAACCCTAAGAAAAGGAATTTATTGAGTAAATCACTGGTGAAAATTACTGCCAGCTGAAATTCTATCTAGAAATCTAAGAGTCTCCATCAAAATTACCACAGACAATATTAACTGAGCATAGTTAAACAAGATAATGAAGAAAATTTAATATTTTAACGATGTGTTTAGGGATTAAGAAATACATACCTTATATAAATACATGAGTGTAGCATGAACTCTGATATGGAAGTGTGTGTGTGTGTGTGTGTGAGTGTGTGTGTGTATGTGTGTTTATATGTGTGTGTGTGTGTGTGTGTGTTTATATGTATGTTTGTGTCTATATGTGTATTTATGTGTGTATGTGTGTGTGATGGGGGGTTGGAGAACTGGTTTTGTGATATCCCTCTTTTCCTTTCAGGCTCACTCTCTTTCTGAAAATGAAAAGGATAGAATTTAAGTTGCATATACAAAAAGCCCTAGTATCACAGAAGCAAATGAACTAATGATGAAAAAAAAAGTTTCATGATGTATTGAAAGCAAGTATGTATTTACAGATACATAGACATGATAAAGTCATTTTTTTAAGTTAATGGAACAGAGATAAATTGAAAGGTGAGAGGGAGCTAGAGATGGAGAAAGAGATATACCTGTAGCCCTGCTTTTCCATGCCTGAAGCTTCTCCCCTGCAAGTTGGGGGCTAGGGGCTTGAATCCCCATCCTTGAGCTTGGTAACACTTGCACTCAACTAAGTACAACACTGCCCAGCCCCTAAATTCATAATTTCAATATGCATAAAGTATGGTATTTTATTAAAATCTATTGCTCTTTCTACAACTTGAATGATGTGTTTTGCTTGGTCAAGTTTTCTGAAGATTTTTCAGTACATCTGTATTTGAATTACATGTTGAAATTGTATGTTTGGGATGGGTATATAAATGTTTTCCTGGAAAAGGACAGTATATTAAGGTCACAGTCTCAAAGCACAACAGTTTGAACATGGCTAGCTACACTATTAGCTGGCACTGAAAACTTTTATTTTTCCTGGTAAAGAAGTAGTTTTATTTTTCAAACATTCAACTGTGTCCTCATCTTTGGTTCTTGTATTCATCAGAGACACAGCATGGGAACAGAAGTAGCTGCCTATCAGAAAAAGGTGCCAAATTTCAGGATCCTCAGGGAAATATCTTTTGAGTAGAACATTTCAGAATGTTTCCTAATTTTGATACTGTAAAACAGTTAGTATTCTGTTCAGGCTGATAGGCGATTCTTGTATTCACGCCATACTAAGTGTTATACTATAGAAGGCACAAAAAACATTTCAAGCAGTATGTTTTCCTTTCTGGCATTTAGGAAAAACTAAATGTGGGGGGTTATAAATGTCCCCCTGGACTAATTACTTTCTCCAAGAAAGGGTTATTTGTTAAGAACAGGGATAGGACTACTTTTGTGAATGGTACCTTTATAAATTTATATATATATACAGACACACATACATATATATATATATATAAATATATATATATATATATAAAACATATATTACTACCTCTCATTCTGCTACCGTTCCTCTCTTTCAGCAATAAGATGCTTCTGATCTTGGTGTAAATGTCATATTGTGTGAATATGCAAACATCACATCCGCCTACATATGTTCTGTTGCTTAGTAATTCTTGGCACTGAAGCACAGTGTATTCTGTGCCTAATAAATGAGATATCCATCAGAATGAAAAATGAACCATGCTGGTCTCTTGAGTACGATGTCGCTATTTCAAATCATAGTTGTGAAAGTGAGCTACAGTCTTGTGCATGGTAGTAAAGAAATTTGGAAGGGAAATAAATTCATGGTTGGCATTTGTTTTATAATTCATTAAATAATGCCCACCATCTAATAGTTTTTTTTTCAAGAACTGGGACAGTATTTTAAAGCATTTATTTAAAGATATCCAGATTTTTTTCATATGTATATATTTAACAGTTATATGTAGCTTAAAATTATATATAATTTTATTTGCAGAAGATTGTCTTAATATGTAAAAATGTTTCATAGTAAAAAAATCCATTTGAGTTCTAGAATTATACCTTGACACTCCATGAATGACCTTCACTTCAATATAATGATTATAGTCACTCTCTTTGACTATGAACCTACATCCCTTTTTGTAATCTTCCTATATAAAACTCTGTGATTTTGGGATATGTTAGTAGGGATCCATCATCAGTTTTAAGTCATTATACTCACAAATATATCTTTGTTGTTGTTGTTATATCACAAGAGCCTCACATGTGTTGTTTCTTTGCTCCATGCCAAGTTATTTTTTGAGATAGAGAGTGAAACAGAAGCTTTGACTAACAGAAAAGGAGAGACAGCACAGTATTGAAGCTTCACTCAGTGCTATTATAGCACTCCCCATGTGGTCAGGACTCGAAGGGCCATGTATATAGCAAGGCAGGTTTCATACTGAACATGCCATCTCCAATCCAGAGGTATGCCATCTAATGAAATTTTATTTGGAGAGCACTGTGTCTCTATTTCCCGACTTATCAAATATTTCTTTGTGTAGTGGTAATTTTGAGATGCTGGGACTTCACATGACACCATAGAGAGAGAAGAACAAGAGAGAGGAAACAAACAGTATAACACTACTTCACTGCCCGTGGAATTCCCAAATGATTCCTGAGGGCTCACACTTGGTAAGGTAGTGTGGTGGGTGAACTATACCCTAGCTTCTAATGGTGACTTTGAATCAAACAATACTGGATGCCATGTTCTATCATAGAGTATCATTCCTTCTCTCTGTGTTGTTTAGTAGCATTTTTCTCAATCCTTAACTATTTCTAAAGACTAGAGTTAAAAGTTTAACAGCGGGTTAAGCGCACATGGCGCAAAGTGCAAGGGGCAGCATAAGGATCCGGGTTCTAGCCCCTAACTCCCCACCTGCAGGGGAGCCGCTTCACAGGTGGTGAAGCATCTATTTTGCCCTCCTCTATCCATTTCTGTCTATCCTATCCAACAACAATGACATCAATGACAACAACAATAACTATAACAATAAAAAGGCAACAAAAGGGAAAATAAATTATAAAAAGTTTGTTTAAAAAACTTATCATCTGACAGGTGAAACAGGTCAATTGGATAGTGCTTGGCTTCCTCTCTCTCTCTCTCTCTCTCTCTCTCCCTCCCTCCCTCTCCCTCTCCCTCTCCCTCTCCCTCTCCCTCTCCCTCTCCCTCTCCCTCTCCCTCTCCCTCTCCCTCTCCCTCTCCCTCTCCCTCCCTTTCTCCTCTGCTGTCTCATTGTTTTTATCAGAAAAATTTGGTCCAAAGTGGTGATCCCTGGAGATGATAGGGAAAAAAAAAAAAGAATGTGGTTCATAGACTTTGTAGTTTTAGGGTGGGAGCAGAATACACTGCTTGGAAAATTGAAACTAGTATTTTAGTTTCAATATATAGATTTTTATCTCTTTCTCTTTTTTTCCCCCTCCAGGGTTATCGCTAGGGCTCAGTGCTAGCACTACAAATACACCACTCTGGGTGGTTATTATTTTTTGTTTGTTTGTTTTCATTTTATTGAATAGGACAGAGAGAAATGGAGAAAAAAAGGGGGAGACAGAGAAGGAAAGAATGACACCTGCAGACCTGCTTTGCCACTTGTGAAGCATCCCCCCCTGCAGGTGGTGAATGAGGGGCTCCAACCCAGATCCTTGGGCAGGTCCTTACACTTAGTATTATGTACAGCTAACTCAGTGTACCACCACCTGGCTTCTATAGATTTGTATCTATACAAATCTAGAGTTTAAATGTACATCAGCACATTACCTGTCTACTAATTACATCATGGAATAAAAACTATTTAGGTTCACATTGGCCTGTATTTACACATCAGGAGAACAGAGCATAATATGTAGGAAATGTTTTATAAGGGGGTTTAATGCACATGTCACCATGCAAGAGGACCTGGGTTCAGCCCCCCGGCCACCACCTGCAGAGGGAAGCTTCACGAGCAGTAGAGCAATGTTGCGGGAGCTTCTTTTTTCTCCGACTCCCTGTCTAGATGTATCTGTATTCAACTGAATAAAAAAAAGAGAAAGTTTTTATTTGCTTCAGCTTCTATCTGCTTACCTGATATTTATGTATTGACCTCTTCTCTTTAATTTCACATTTTTGTCTCTAGTTTATCTCCACTTAGATTGAGCTCACACTTACTAGAATGATGACTTTCTTTAAAAAAAAAAAAAGATTTATTAATTTGCTATAAAAAAAGACCATATCACTTTCAACTCTGGCACAAAGTAATATTAGGGGTTGAAGCTGTATTCTCTCCATTCTCTGGGGTCTCAGGATTGTGAGCTCTGTACTTTAACAGGTTCAACTACCTCCTTTCTATAGATATGTTTATTTATTTGGGATCATAGCTTTGGTAGACACTGGATTCATATCAAATAGCAAGTGGGGGCTTTTGAACTTACTATGGGTATCTCGGATGCATTTGAAGATGACTTAGAATAAATTTAACCACCCTTCAAAAATAATTTTCTTCTTAACTCTGTCTCAAGTAGATCACATAAGTATCCACTCAGTTGCCAAATCTGGAAAAGTGAAAGTCACACTTGATATTTAAATCCCACTCACCCCTGCCCTTCCTATTCTACAGATCATTACATGACAATTCTGCCATCATTCATACTCTATCTTCATGGCAATTGGGATAGTTATGACATTTCATCACTTAGCCAAAATCAAATTTTCTGTCTCAATTCTTTTCCAACTAAAATGTATCTTCAATAATATATCCAAAGTTTTTAAAATATCATTTATTTATTTTTATTTATAAAAAGGAAACACAGACAAAACCATAGGTAAGAGGGGTACAACTCCACACAATTATCACCTCCAGAACTCTGTATCCCATCCTCTCTCCTTATAGCTTTCCTATTCTTTAACCCTCTGGGAGCTTATGGGGTGTAGAAGGTGGAAGGTCTGGCTTCTGTAATTGCTTTCTCACTGAAGAAGGACATTGGCAGGTCGATACTACCAGCCTGTCTCTCTCTTTCCATAGTGAGGCAGGGCTTTGGGGAAGCAGGATTCCAGGACACGTTGGTGGGGTCTTCTGCCCAGGGAGGTCCCATTGACTTCGTGTTAGCATCTGGAACCTGGTGGCTGAAAAAAGAGTTAACATATAAAGCCAAACAAATTGTTTACTAATCATGAACCTAAAGGCTGGAATGTTGCAGATGAAGATTTGGGGTCTCTGTTTTGAAGATAGCTAGTAGGCCACTATTTTTTTCCTGAGCCTGACTTCTGATATGCAAGTGGACCCAAGTTATTGTCTGAGGAGATGATATCAAGGCTGGAAAAAGGACCCAGAAAGCTGTATCAGGGAAGAGAATAGCTCCCAAATATGGGGAAGCTGTATAAATATTGTTAGCTGTAGACCCCATTGATTTGATGTGATCTGGGGCCCATGTTCACTTTAGGAGCTTATGTGACCTCTGCATCGCTGTAGATCTGAGCTCACATTCTGTTGTCATGAGTAGGAATGTTCCAAGCTGCCCCAATTTCAGGATCCATCTTCCTCAGGTATAACATAGAGTATGTTGTCCAGCCTCTCTTTGGAGGATGTAACATTCTCTAGTGTTATTGATCCACATTGCAGGCAAGGTCCAATGGGGGCTCACAAAGGGGTCTATTATGTTATTCCTGATAGAGATGACCAAGGACAATGGAGAGAGGGATCTATTCAAGGTTTAGACCCATCATGTCTGTGTGGGAATCTCAGGACTCCCCAACTAGGGCCCCAGATGATGGGGTAGCCTGATAGTGACTAAAGAGTCATCATTAAAGTTATACCAGTCTCTTCCCTTTATTCAACTTTTGTAGTCCTTATTTTGATAAGGTTAACTTTGGAGTGACTAAGGGTATTATAATAGAAGTAGATGAGGAGGGTATTCTAGATCTAAGTAGAAACTGTTTCATTAGCAACTCTATGGTATCTTTTTTGGTCTTTCCACTTGCTTGCTTCATTTATTGACTCACTGCAGACTATTGTGCCCTTTTGTTTCAGGTATATATTTTGCCCTAATTTATGGATACATGTGCATATCTGCCCTAACTCATGGGATCTGGCCTATATCTAGGTTTTGGGGCTTTGTTAGGAATATGCAAAGTTTTAAATAAAATAATCTAAGCATATCATTCCCTTGCCTAAAATTCTTTCAGCAGCTTGTTAAAACCCAAGCTTCGGAGTGTAGGAAACAAGTGGTTCCTTGAATTATTTTCCTACCTATGCTGTGGCCATATTTCTTATCAGCTTCTGATTTTTTTTAACTCTAAGACTACTAAAAAGCTTTATTAAACCCCAAAGAATTATTAAATGGTGTGTGGGCTATACAGGGACAAAGGATCAAACAAGATGACATGTTATAAGGGGTCTTTTAGAAAGATTCACTTAATAGTCAAATGCAGTAAGCAAGGCAAATATGGAGGGCAGACATCATTCCAAGGACAGGTATTGTTTTGTGGAAAGTGATGAAATAAAAGAAGGTGTGAATTATAATGAGATGCCACCTCACAAGCATCAGGAAAGCTATTATAAAGAAGTATGTGGTCTCCCCATATCTGCAGGAGAAAGCTTCACAAGCAGTGAAGCAGGGCTGCAGGTGTCTCTCTGTCTCTCCCCCTATATCACTCCCTTCCCTCTTGATTTCTGGCTGTTCCTATCCAAATAAATAAAGATAATTAAAAAATATGAGGAGAATCTATGGCTTTAGGACAGCTATGATGGTTACTATTGGGGGGGGCAGAACTTTGGTGGTAGGAGTGGTTGGAATTACCCCCCCCCGTTCTCTTATAATCTTGTAAATCACTAATTAAACATATACATATATATATATTAAATTTTGTAAATAAATATGGAGCGATAGCATACTGGCAACCAACTTTCTTTTTTTTTTTATTTTGTTAGTGATTTAATAATGATCGACAAGATCATCCTGTTTTGATTTCTCTTCATGCAATGCATGAACTGTCCCCAGTTTAACTGTCCTGCAGCATGCTGTATCTCCCAGTTGTGTCCCTATTCTTTTACTGTTTTCTGTGCATGGGAAACCCTCTTTGAAGCTACTCCTATTTTGAGAATATGCACGGCTATGAAAATTATTAAGTTTTCAGTGGTTTGGGAGGTGGCGCAGTGGCTAAGGCACTAGACTCTCAGGCATGAGGTCCTGAGTTCAATCCCTGGTAGCACATGTGCCAGAGTAATGTCTGTTTCTTTATCTCTCGCCTCCTATATTTCTCATAAATAAATAAAATATTTTTTTTAATTATTAAGTTTTCAATTGATGCTGCTGCTGATTTTATCTGAGCACTGCTCAGCTCTTTTTTAAGGTTGTGCTAGGGACTTAACCTGGAAGCTCAGAGCCTCAGGCATGAAAGCCATTGCATAACCATTATGCTGTCTCCCCAGCCCTACTCCAGATATTTTTAACCTTTGTAATATCACAATTCTTATAAGACAAGAAAGATACTCGAGGCTCTGAAGCCTCAGGCTAAATCCACCCATACTATCATGATGAACTAAAGATATGTAATATTCTGGTAAAAAAAAAAAATTTAATGTTTTATTTATTATTTATTTATTTTGGATAGAGATAGAAATGTAGAGGGTTGGGAAATACAGTAAAAGAAAGAGAGGGGTAGGGGGAGGGGTAGGGGAAGGGGGAGGAGGAGGGAGAGGGAGAGGGAGAGGTATTGGTATTCCTGCCACACTGCTTCACCATTTATGAAGCTTCCCTTGTGCACCTGCCCTTACTGCAGGTGGGGACTGGAGTCTTGAACCCAGGTCCTTGTGCACTACAATGTGTGTGCTCAAGCAGGTGTGCCACTACTTGGCTCCTCGAAATTAATATAATATTTATTTGTTCCCCTGCCAAACTCTGTAACTTTTTAAAAATATTTTTATTTTATTTTATTTATTTATTCCCTTTTGTTGCCCTTGTTTTTTTTATTGTAGTTATTATTGTTGTTGTCATTGTTGGATAGGACAGAGAGAAATGGAGAGAGGAGGGGAAGACAGAGAGGAGGAGAGAAAGACAGACACCTGCAGATCTGCTTCACGGCCTGTGAAGCGACTCCAATGCAGGTGGGGAGCCGGGGTTCGAACCGGGATCCTTATGCCGGTCCTTGTGCTTTGCGCCACCTGCGCTTAACCCGCTGCGCTACAACCCGACTCCCACTCTGTAACTTGTAAATCTGCTATCATAGCTAAGTATTTAGTATATTAGAATTGAATGAATGAATGAATGAATGAATGAATGAATGAATGAATGAATGAACGAACGAATGACTACAAGCCTGAACCTTTACATTCTATGTCAGGGATAGGGAGCCTTCTTCTTTTTCTTTTCTTTTTTTTTTTCTCTCTCAGGGACTATTTGGGTATTTACACCATCATTTGTGGGCCATTTAAAATTAACAACTTAGAAATTAGTACTTGATACTGCTATGATAAAAAGTTCTTACATTTGTGGAATTTTGAGTCCTGCCTATGGTTGTCCTGGCATGGCGGAATAAATAAGTTTGACCCAAGGGCTAAACATTCTCCAATCTTGATCCACATGTACAGTATCAATGGAGGATCGGAGAAGTGATATTTGAAATAGTGGGTCACGAGTCTACTCTAGATTGTTGATCAGATTGAATATGCAGTGCCACGGAGTTAACAGAACTGACAACCTCTATTGGCAATTGTAAAGCACGTTTGTGTCTAGTCATTTAGAGCCAAATATTGAGAAATAAATTTGTAATTCAAATGTGTAGAGAAAGATAAAAGCAGCCCATAAATATGGCTGTTACAAGGACCTCATATATTGCACAGCACTTTCAATTGACAGTAGACACTGAGCAGATAGTTACTGTAAGCTCCAAGAAATCTTCTGAAAAAGGAAACATTGAGGGACTGGGTGGTGGTGCAGTGGTAAAGTGCACAAGATACCATGCATGAGGACTCAGGTCTGAGCCCCAGGTTCTTACCTGCAGGAGGAAGGTTCACAAGTGGCAGAGCAGTAGTACTGGTATCTCTTTTGCTCTCATCCTATTTCCCCCACCCCTACAACCTTATTTCTTTCTGTCTCTATCATAAGCAAAACACTGACATATAGTTAATAATTTGACAGTTTATATAAGATAGAACAGAATACAGTTATTCCCAAGAGAAATCTAGATAAAAATGAAGAAAGCAAATGAGCACAGAAAAGAAAGATACTATAAACTATAAGAAGACTGAAGTTATTAAATTGATATTAAATAACAAATTTAAGACAAATCCTACCAGAATTAAAAGCATCATATATAATAAGGAAGAGTCAATGGATCAATAACACAATAGGGAATTTAGTGATAAGTTTCAAGATACTTGATTTCAAAAAACTGAGGGGAAATACATACATATATATATCAAGGTTGCACACTGAATCTATTCTTTATTGAAATATTGCCTACCCCTACATACTGCAGTTTTTGTGGGGGGGTGAAGGAGAGGAAGAATAAGATTATTCAGAAATCAGGAAGAAAGAATTAAATCATCTGTTTTTAAGATGACATACTAAGAAAACTCAGGTTAATCTACAAAATAACTATAGAAACAACTTAAGCAAGGGTCACAGGATACATGCCTAACTTTAAAACTCAGGTCCTTAAACTATTTATGTATTTATGTATTTATTTATTTGTAAGAGTGGAGGGAGGGAGAGCGAGTTCTTCATCCATTGCACCACTGTCTGGGATACTGTATTTTCAATATACTAGCTGCAAAAACTTGAAGATAACATTTAACATGTTGTACTGTTTAAAACAGCATTGAAAAATATGAAAGGAGGGGGCTTAGTGCTATGCAGAAAACTGATAAATGTTATACATGTACCAATACTGTCTTTACTGTCAGTTGTAAACTATTAATACTATTAAACAAATAAAAATAAAAAACCAAGGAGGGGAGTAGTGGGGCCAAAAAAGGATGCTATACTTAAAAAAAAAAAAGTTTAGGAATGTCTTTTTGGTAAGAAAGATCTGTGCAGAAATAGATACTTAATCTTCATATACTGAAAACTTAGTATCTGTGGCACTCACTCGACAAGCATTATATGCTCTGAATCCTGTTCACAGATCAGTCTTCTCATAATTAAGTGATTCCCATCTACATCTGCCAAGAAAGAAAACATTAACAGCTATGCTCTACAAGTCTTATACCCCATTTAATTGTGCCATTCTGTTGTGGTTAACTTAATATACTGGCATTCTCCTTGATGTATCAGTATCTTGTGAACTCAGTTAATATGAGCTACTTTCCCTGTTATAATATTTTTCATAATATAACTCCTGGATAATCAATCTTATGGTCCTTCAAGATTTTGCTGAAGTCTTATTTCCCTATACAGAGACCTAGAGAAGGTAGTAATGCCATACATCCCTAAGTTTTTAGCTTTCTTGCTTTCCATAACTTTGAACTCATAAGAAAGTTGAGAGAAAAACCAAAGAAATTACTGTTATATCATTTACCCAGATTTAGGAATTGTTTACATTCCCCCCCTCCATTTTCTTTATTGTTGGTATGCATGAGACCCCTTCTGTTTCATTTGGTTTAAATTCCCCCTGCTTAACACTATTCTATTTACATAACCACTTCATTCTATTTACATAACCGCTGTTAACAAGCACTACCCTCCCTCCAGGGCATTGGTTCAATCCCCACTGTTTCATGATATGTTTTTGCTCCACCCCCTCTCCTTGTCACACCCTGATCCTCTCCTTGTCACACTCTGATTGTCACCAGTCACTTTTCTCTCCACCCTCTCTATGTCACATCCTGTTTCCACCCTACTTGGCAAGTATATATAAAGACAGCATTGTGAGTTTTACAGTACCTTGAGTTTAGCTTAGCTCGGCTTAGATTGGGCTGCATCCTGAATGAATAAAGAGATACTGCCTACAGCTCAACCATGAGTCCCTGGTCATCTGTTACACGCCCGTGAAGCCAGCCCGGTGAAAACAACATAGCCCGGAAAAAACAACACTTTATAACTGCTCTTAGCAGACATACATATCTGTTCAAGGTTAGGGAATTATCTACATACAAATGGTCCATGTTTATGTATCAAGCCGGAGTGAAGCTCCAGCGCTGTGAAATCTCTCTCCCTTTTTTTTTTTTTTTTAATTTTCAGTGTTTTTTTTTTTTAATTTTTTATTTAAGAAAGGATTAATGAACAAAAACATAAGGTAGGAGGGGTACAACTCCACACAATTCCCAACACCCAATCTCCATAACCCACCCCCTCCCATGATAGCTTTCCCATTCTTTAGCCCTCTGGGAGCATGGACCCAGGGTCATTGAGGGTTGCAGAAGGTAGAAGGTCTGGCTTCTGTAATTGCTTCCCCGCTGAACATGGGCGTTGACTGGTCGGTCCATACTCCCAGTCTGCCTCTATCTTTCCCTAGTAGGGTGGGTCTCTGGGGAAGCTGAGCTCCAGGACACATTGGTGGAGTCTTCAATCCAGGGAAGCCTGGCCAGCATCCTGGTGGTATCTGGAACCTGGTGACTGAAAAGAGAGTTAACATACAAAGCCAAACAAGTTGTTGAGCAATCATGGATGCAAAGCTTGGAATAGTGGAGAGGAAGTGTTGGGGGTGTACTCACTGCAAACTCTAGTGAACTTCTGCTTTCAAGTATATATTTTGCAGTAGTTTATAGATACGTGTGAACATAAGCTCTCTCTCACAGAAACTGGTGTATATCTAGGTTATGGGACTTTGTTAGAGTGAACTACCTGAGATGAAATTAGAGTGTACTATAAAAGGAAAGGTCTCACCCGAGTAATGAAGCCGAAGGGTTGTCATTCCACACGTGAAGTCTCTGGACACAGTCTCAGGTGAAGCATGTTGAGGTGGCAATCATTGCGTTGGTTAGGTTGTGAGCGGCAGATGCAATATTATTTGGTTTGGATTGGGAGACACATACGGGAAAGTGGGCCCTATCCAAGGGTTCCAGGACTGGGGGAAGTAGGGGCTCTATAGTGGAGATGTGAGGTTCCTGCTGTCTTAGGGTTCAAAAAGACAATCGATAGTTAATGTTATCATCACATTATTTGTTAATTGGGTTAACTTTGATAAGTCCTTTTGTTATGGTTTGCTGTACAGTATCCAGTATCTTGTATATAGCTGTGCTATTGGATGCTTCTAATCTACTTGGTCTAGGCTTTTGAGAGAGTCCGCATATCAAATACACAGCCTATATATTAAAAAGATTCAGTTTGTGTTTTGAGAAACTTTGAGACATACAACTGATTTTCCCCCTTTCATATTAATTAACTACTAATTTATATGTCTACATTTTGCTAGGAGTGTACATAAACACCATTCCCACCACCAAAAGACTGTGACCCATCCCTCCCACCCGCTCCCACCCCCCACTGGCCCAGGAAGCTGCATGTCTACCCCTCACTACAGGGTTTTTACTTTGGTGCCCTATTAACAATTTGATCAGGTCCTACTTTTAGTTTGCCTTTCAGATCTTCTTACTCAACTTCTGTTGATGAGTGGGATCATCCCATACTCATCTTTATCTTTCTGACTTAGTTCACTTAACATAATTCCTTCTAGCTCTGTCCAAGATGGGTCAGAGAAGGTGGGTTCATTGTTCTTGATAGCTGCATAGTATTCCATTGTGTATATATACCACAGCTTTCTCAGCCACTCATCTGTTGTTGGGCACCTGGGTTGCTTCCAGTTTTTAGCTATTATGAATTGGGCTGCCATGAACAAGCGAGTGATAAAATCTAGTATTCAGAAATCTGTAGTGTTATAAAACAAACATATATACATATGTTCCTATATATGTGGATGGATATCTTTGTAAAATGAGCATTCTCTTTTACACCAATCTATTAAAATCACTTTTTAAAAACAATATGTTTAAAGAAAAGCAATGCTTTTATTTATACAATACTGTCATATAATTCATAGTCTATATTAAAATTGTTAGTTGTTCCTAAGATGTCATTCATGGCTAGTTCTCCTGTTAGTCCTGTGTATAAGTGTTAGACCTGCATTACATACATATATTTTTTCACTTTGACATATCATTTCCTCCTTTACTGTCTGTTCACATTCCTTTTGTGTTGCCATTGCCACCCTCGTGTATTATTTTACCACTTTAGGTTACCTTTTTACAAGTAGAAAGAGATGATAGACAGACAGACAGATAGACAGACAGACAGACAGACTGGCAGACAGACAGACAGACAGGCAGACAGACAGATAGAACATAGTTCCAGTGCTCAGAAGCATGGTGCTCCTTGAACTTGGATAGTGTGAGGCAAGGCAAGTTCCCTAATTCTCTCTGGCTCATAACCATCTAGTTCCCATTCTCCTCCTCCTCCTTCCTCTTCCTCTTCCTCTTCCTCTTCCTCTTCCTCTTCCTCTCCTTCCCCTTCTCCTCCTTCTCCATCCCATTCTTCTTCTCCTTCTCCTTTATTGTCCTTCTCCTTCCTTGTCCTTGTCTTTTTCCTCCTCCTTCTTCTCTTTCTCCTCCTTCTCCTTCTCCTTTTCCTCCTTCTTCTCCTTCTTCTTCTTTGAGTTTGGCATTCTTGCAGTAGGAATGTTGTGGATTATCCCACAGTTTGCATTATTTGTTTCCCTATTACAGTCGAGCTATGCATTTTTTTTTGTGAAAAAAACAAAACACAACAAAACATCTTTCTTAATGAATCACATCCAGAGGAGTCATAGCATTGTTTGGGTTCCGTTATGGTTTTAGAAATTTGGTGATTTAGCTAAGGTGGTGTTTGAAATTTATTTCTCTTTGAAATAGTTTTTTTAAAAAAAAATAGTTTTATTTTTTGTAACTAGCTATCCATTCTCTATCACTTACATGATGTCTATCACTTGCTATTAGATTTGACATTTTTTGGATCTTGTGTCTTCTTCTATTAATTAGTTCATTGTACATTATGTTGGTTAGAGCCATACAACTTTCTATGAAATTGTTATCTTAATTACAAGTTAGTATCAATTAAGTGAATATACCATAATGATTCTGATGATAAGGAATAGATCATTTTCCAGACTTTTAAAAAATCATTATATATATTCTTATAAATTTCATTTGTATAATTCATGTGAGCTTTATTTTGAATATATATGTAGGACTATAATTGTTAAACAGCATGGGATCTAAATATCTGGCAGAGGTCTATATATTCCAGACTTATACCAGTGGATTGAATCAAGCTTAATTACAGCCAAAAGTAAGCAAGAGTTCTAGTTATTTTCTGAAATAATGTTGCTTATATTATATTATTGTACTTCCTGGGATATTCAAGAAATGGTGACTCATATTTCCATCATGAATGCAAATTGAATTTTATAAAAGATAAGTTATTAATCTTAATTGAGTCATAGTTACTGAGTAGTTCATGTAATTTTTTCTTTTCTACTTTTATGTTCCATTATATATTTTGATTTTAAAAGGTCAAATTAACATAGAATTACTACATTATCCTTCTGACATATATATGTGTTGTTTTTGTTAGATTTTTTGAAGTATTTAAAAAGTCAATTTATGAGAGATTTCTTTCTAATTTGTCTTTCCTATAATGTCTTTGTCAGATTTTTGATATAAAAATATATTGACTTTCAGACCTTCCTCCTTATGAACCCCATAATGACCCTGGATCCATTCTCCCAAAGGGATAAAGAATAAAAAAAAAAAATAGGAAAACTTCCAGTGGAGGTGATGGGACATGGAACTCTGGTAGTGGGAATTGTACCCCTCTTATCCTATGGTCTTGTTGATGATCAGTAAAACAAATATGTTAGCTTCAAAAAAAAAAAAAGCTGGGAAGGAAGCAGTGTGCTTTCTATGGTAAGAATTTATTTTATATTAGAGTGATATCTTTCATGAGGAATTTATTACTTAAGTTATTTGGGATGACAATTCTTTTTGCTAATGCTTTTTCACCACTTTAAAAAATTTATATTAGTGACTTAATACGGATTTACAAAATTATAAGATAACAGGGTATTATCCTGCACCATTCCCACCACATGATTTCCATGTCCTCATTTCCTTCTTTGGAAACTTCAGTAGTTCTCTCAAGTTTACAGATATGTGTTGACTATTATTTCTATAACTATGTTTATATCTATTTGCCTATTTATCTATGGTCCTGCCCTCTCTTCCGTCACACCAACATCTGTTACTACTTCCAAATGTCCTTTCTCTTCTCTTCTTCTCTCCTCAGGTCCTGATGGACTTGGAGTTCAGAGCCATCTGGTCAGTTTCCCCTATCATTTCTCCCCCTCTGGGAGCATGGACCAAAATTCTTTATGGGATGCAGAAGGTGGAAGGTCTCGCTTCTGTTATTTCTTCTGCGCTGGAAATGGGCTTTGGCATGTCGATCCATACTCTTAGCTTGCTTCTATCTTTCCTTAGTTGGGTAGGACTCTGGAGAAGTGAGGTTTCAGGATATATTGGTGAGGTCATCTGTTCAGGGAAGTCAGGATGGAATCATGATAACATCTGTACCTTGGTGGCTGAAAGGCAGTATTTTCTTATCACTTTTACCACTATTTGCAAACAACTAATATTTGGAAAATTTCATTATCTCTTTTTCTGTGTGTAATTTTTGGACTTTATCATTGTTTACTTTGCTCTATTTTTATTGTCTTGTTCACTTATATTCATCTCTCATATTCTGACTTGAGATTTTTGTTGTGCTTATAGCAGTAATTCGTGTTTTGATAGGCCATATGTTACACTTTGTATTTGTCTATTTCAACTCAATATGACTCATCTAAAGAAAAAAGGAAATTTAAAATGACCTTAAACAGCGAATTAACTTACTTTACACTATAATTAATTTTTTTCTCTTTTTAAAAATTTTAATTATTTTAATTTAGTTATTGGATAGAGACAGCCAGAAATTGAGAGGAAGGTGGAGATAGAGAGGGAGAGAGACAGAGTGACAGCTGCAGCCCTGCTTCACCACTTGTGAAGCTTCCCCCCTACAGGTGGGGACTGAGGGCTTGAACACAGGTCCTTGCTCATTGTAACATTTGAGCTCAATCAGGTGCGCCACCACCCAGCGCCTATAATTTTTCTGTATCTGAGTTATAAATGCAGTAATTATTGGTCATTTATGGCTATTGATAAATTGATACATGGTTAGTGCACTTAAACCAATGAACATATGATTTTATTCTAAAATAAAAAAGACCTGGTTTAAGAGAACACAGTCCTTTGTTGCTAATGACTTCTACATAATACAGTGCATGGTTAGAGTTTCCAACAATCCTACATTTTCACCATCATCTTCCATCACCGGAGAATACTATATACCCAGCCCTTCATAGCAGCTCTACTCCCTCAACACTGACTTTTTAAAAGCTTACTCTTTTATTAGTGATTTGACCATTCTAAGATTTCATGGATATCATTTTACATTTGTGTGTGTGTGTGTGTGTGTGTATGTGTAATTTACTGTACCTACCAACAATTTTTTTTAATTTTTAAAAAAAATTATGAAAAAGTAACACTGACAAAAAAAAAGGATAAGAGGGTTCCAACTCCACATAGTTCCTACCACCAGAACTCCATATCCCATCCCCTCCCCCATAGCTTTCCTATTCTTTAACCCTCTGGGAGTATGGACCCAGGGTCATTATGGGGTGCAGAAGGTGGAAGGTCTGGCTTTTGTAATTGCTTCCCTGCTGAACATGGGTGTTGGCAGATCGATCCATACTCTCAGCCTGTCTCTCTTTTTCCCTACTGAGGCTGGGCTCTGGGGAAGTGGGGCTCCAGGACACATTGGTGGGGCATCATGTTAGCATCTGGAACCTGGTGGCTGAAAAAAGAGTTAACATATAAATCCAAATAAATTGTTGACTAATCATAAAGGTTGGAATATTGCAGATGAAGATTTGGGGGTCTGCATCACGCCCTCCCCCTACTTGCTCTGGTAACCACCACAATTTTCACACTTTTTTTTTTTCACTTTTTTTTTTTTTACCTCCAGGGTATCGCTGGGGCTTGGTGCCTGCACCACAAATCCATTGCTCTTGGAGGCCACTTCCCCCCATTTTTTTGCCCTTACTTTTGCCCTTGTTGTTGTCATTATTGTTATCATTGATTATGTTGTTGGATAGGACAGAGAGAAATTGAGAGAGGAGGGGAGACAAAAAGGGGGAAGAGAAAGATAGACACCTGCAGACCTGCTTCATGAGGCGAACCCCCTGGAGGTGGGGAGCCTGGGTGCTCCAGCCTGGATCCTTATGCCAAGTCCTGTGCTTCCCACCATGTACACTCAGTCCCCAACCCTCTGAGGTACTGCCTAACTCCCTGTTTGCACAAAATTTAAGAGACAATTTTGTTACCATTTTTTGGAAAGCTTGTTTGCTTTAGTTATCTTGTTTTCCAGATATAAGTGAAACCATCTGGTAGTTGTTTTTCTTTTTTTTTTTTAATATTTATTTTATTTATTCCCTTTTGTTGCCCATGTTGTTTTATTGTTGTAGTTATTATTGTTGGATAGGACAGAGAGAAATGGAGAGAGGAGGGGAAGACAGAGAGGAGGAGAGAAAGATAGACACCTGCAGACCTGCTTCACCGCCTGTGAAGTGACTCCCCTGCAGGTGGGGAGCCGGGGTTCGAACCAGGATCCTTATGCCGGTCCTTGTGCTTTGAGCCACCTGCACTTAACCCTCTGCTCTACAGCCCGACTCCCTGGTAGTTGTTTTTCACCTCTTTCCTTACTTCACTTACTATATTATTCTTTAATTCTATCTAATCTGTAAAAATTGCTAGTTTAACAATTTGAATGGGAAATTCTGTCTTGTCTTGAATAACCATGGCCTTAAAACTTCAATTTTCATTCTGCCCACATTATCAATATATGAGCAACTCTTCAGCTTCCAATTTCAAAAGCATTCATGAAAGTTTTATCAGGAGAATAAATGTGTAACTATATCAGTCAGAACAAGGTATTCTATACTTAATATCTGATAGAAAATCTTTACTGGTTTAAATTTACAAATCGTGTTATATTTCCTTGTCAGTCTGAAGACTGAGAGAGGCCTCTAATCTCTAGGTAGAGCAGGACTGAACTCAGGAAGAGAAGAGATGACAACAAAACCATTGTTCTTGAGTTCTCAATAGTATATGCCACAAAATTAAGATTTCTGTCAGCCAGAAGCTAATTTAGAACCAGAGCTCCAGGGTTTATGCAAATAAGTTTTTTTAAATTGAAATAGAGATTCATAAAAGAAAGTTCATGAATGAGGATATAGATTTTATCCCTTAGTCCCCTCCTGCAAGGGGCCAGGGGAACATTATTAGCAATGAAGCAAGCCATAGATGTCTCTCTCTTCTCTACCCCTCTCTCTCCACCTCTCACCCTATCTCTGTATCTATTGTATAAAATAAAAAGATATTTTTACAAAAGAAAATTCTAAGGAATATCTCACTAATTTGGAAATTTGCTTTGAATCTTGCTCTCTGATTTGAGGTTTCAACATGAGGACCATTATTTTCATCCATTCTCTTGCCCATCCCCAAACCCTTCTTCACCTCCACTGACTAGAATCTGGAGAACAAGTAGAAGTGTTGTGCTATCTTGAAAATTTATATAGAAAAATTTATATAGCAGTGTTTTGTGTGACCTCTTAGGTATTAATATCATTAATTAGCAAGCATATTATTCCTCTAGTGGTATGAAACATGTACCGACTTATGAAAAGTATGCCTTAAGATATATCTAATCATAATGTCTGACTTGAGATAAATTGTAGTAAGACAATGAGTTGCATGGCCCATAATAGGAATAAACATGAAAAACTTAGTGTGCGCATTGATATAGAAACTAAGTGCCAAGGGACCACAGCTTTAGATGGTAATATGTTTTTGAGTAATGGAATAGTTATTAAACCTAATAGCATCAGTGACCTTTAACACTATCTTTGATAAAGTAAATTTTGGATGCTTCACAGCATGGGAGACTTGGTTCACAGTCAGAAATCAGAAGATCTAAGGCTTCTATCAACAATGAAATAACATGATATCTAGATCTCATTTTCTTAATTGGTAAATTTTAATGAGGTATGTCTGAGTTCCTCAGAAACCATAAGCCAACACTTCCTCAGGTTTAAGTCACATTTTAAAAGCTTCCCTTTATTTAAACTTAGCTCAGTTGAGCATATAAATGACCTCACCCATAGAGGATAAACTAACCTGGTGAAAAAAGTAAGTAATGTCCAATGAATAGGATGGAGATACTGCAAAAGGGAGGTTAACTAACAGAGTTTCAGCTAAAGGAGTTCTGCATGCAGGGAGGGGATCCAGTATATTTGGAGCAGAGAGGTTGCTTCTTTAAGGGGGGTGAGTGGGACAATACATTTTGGGGATGTGAGAAATTGTCCTTCTAAAATACATGTAACTTTGTAAACCAAAAGCTATTATTAAAATAAAAAGATCGTTTCTCTTCTAATAAAATGACACTGAAGCAAGGAGAAAGCAACACCTCTCCTGCACTCTGACATCATTTTGAATTTAGAAAGATACATAGTCAGTCATCACTTGAAGTCATTCTTATGCTCTTGCCAACTGATGTTCAGATGAGTGACTATAGCAACACCAGGTCCTTGTCTTTATTGTTGGTCAGCATTGGTTGTTCTCATAAATTTTATAATGAAATAATGCCGAATGAAGTATTCTTCAGGATCTAATGTGATGGAAACATTTTCTGCCTCATAAAGATCCAAGTAACTCAGAGTTCAGCAGTATTAAAACAGAATCAGTGACTTAATATGCTTTAAATTTACCCATGAGAATTGGGACCATAAATTAGTTTGATCTTAACTTTCTTGAAATAAATTTTCTTTATCCAGAGAGGAAGATTTAAAGATATGAGTAAAGACAAAGGCAGAATCATCAAGAACCAATGGTAACAAGATCTCCTGGTCTTAGAGCATCCTGACACTTCGAATCTAGACATAAGGCCTTTTCTTAATTAAGTTTGATGCCATCATTCCCTTTATTTTCCTCTTTCTGGATGTATGTCAAGTTTTCTCCATCTCATATCTTTTGCTCAAAATGTCCAGTACAAAGTTCTTTCTAATAATTATGTTTTCTGACCCTCTGTGTCACCATCTGTAGTCACTGCTGTGAGGTAGGGCATACTAATTTTCTGACAAATCAGCTGATCAATTCTGCTGAGTCAACATTTCTTGCTTTAAAAACCTTCTTTGTCTACAAAACCTGAGGACATTATGGAAAGTGAAGCTAGGGGCAGTTGCACCATCTGTTCAAGGACTAGTTGTGCTTGTACATCGAGGAAAACAGATGGAAGGAGAGAGATTTCCAAAGAGCATATGGTTGACAGGGCAAGGAACAAGTCAACTGAAATGACGTGTACATTTGGAAAAGGGTGACATGATTCCACTGTCTATCATAGGATCACATACTTAGCTTGGTCATGATATTTGATATCTGAATTTATATTGTAGTCACCAGCACAATGAAGACTAAAACGATTTTATGAGTTGTTAAGACTAGAAGACTATTGGAATTATTGTCTCTTAAATTATTGCATCTTATGTAACCATACAGTTTATGTGACTATGCTATAATAATCATGGGTATTATGTCTATCATACATAATTGTCACAGGTGGCCTGGGTATGGTGTACTTGGTTAAGAGTATATATTTCCATGCATAAGGACCTAGGTTCAAGCACCCCATCCTCACTTGCAGGGGGAAGCTTCATGAGTAGTGAAGAGGTGCTGCAAGTCTCTCTCTCTCTCTCTCTCTCTCTCCTTCTCCTCCTCCTCTAAATTTCTCTCTTTTATAACAAATAACATTTTTTAAAAAATCTTAAATAATTGTCCTCATAATATTACCATATTTAGTTAGTAAGGTATATCGTATAGGCTGAGATTCAAATAGATAGAATAATTTCAGGGTTAATTGTAGACATTTGATAAGTCTTATTTATAAAAAGCCTTATAAAAATAACTTCCCAGAAAGAAATATATATTACAAAATATGGCACAAGATTTTTAGGGGTCCAAAAGTCTTTGCTATCTTGATGTGGATTTCCAAAGTAAAAGAAAACAAAGTAAAATGCTCAAAGATGTAAAAAGTTTAACTGGAAGTGGGGAAACTCTAAAGGCATTTTCTCTAATTATTATATCTTTGTAAAATAATGTGTTGCATAGACTTCCTCCACACTCATTACCAATTACTAAGATTAAGAAATTACCAGAAAACATGCTTTAGTATGACTGAAGAGGAGTAAGACTTGGCTTGCTTATTTTACTTGTTTCTATGGAAACTAGAAAACCCTGTTTGCAATATCATGTTATTTTTGCAGGTACCCTTGTCAACTATGTATGTTTATATGAAGAAGAAATCTTGAAGTTATATTTAATATTCACATTGAAACATTTATGTGTATGTATCCATATCTAAAAAAATAGATGCATGGTTATGAAATATCTACAATTTTAAGTATTTTAACAAAAGACTGAATCTAGCATTCACAAGGTTCAAACCTGGCCCCCACCCTATTGATGTAAAATTTGTTGCTATAATCTCTTTCACTCCTTGTCTATCTAAAAAGAAAGAAAGAAAAATAAATAAATAAGTGAAAGTAAATAACATATAGAATATCAATATATGTAAGCATTATTCTTGTTGTAGACAAGAGACAGTAATTATTACCTGAGGGAGATCAAAGGATGATTTAGATATCTCTCCTCTCCAGAAAGAAATACTTAGATAACTTTTTCTCTATCACTGCATCACTGGGGTTTCACTGCTCTAAATGAACTTTTTTTTTTCTGACAGAAAGAGAGAAATAAGGAAAGACAGCACACCCACTTGGACACACATATTAACAAATGGAAAGTTCTGGGTTCTAACCTGCAGTGACCTCTTAATTTAAATAACAAGAATTTCAACGTATGATTCAATGTTTTCAACATGAAAAAATATTTTATGTCTTTTGCATAATTTTAGCATAATTAGATGCTGATATTTTCTATTTTTGCATTCTAGAACATTATTACTAAGATAAAGAAGTGTTTATCTCTTGGTAACACCGTTTATCTCTGTCCTTTTTGGCAGTGTTCTATTTGAGCTAAGAGAAAATCAGCAAAGAAATTTCTTACTGTTGTTATGTCTTCCTATCTGCTTCGGGATGGATTTCACCTAAGGCTATGTCTGCATTATTTATAACACTTTGATAGATTAAATCTTAACTGTACCACAGAACTTTTAAAGACATGTCTGTAAATGTTTAAGGATTCCACAGGTGTTCATCCTGACTGCAAACAAAGATTCCTTTTTGTGGTTAAAAAGCAAAATTAAAATGCAACACTGTCCTGCAAGCTACTTTCTACTTAAAACAGATCCTTGACTGGACATGTCAGATACATTTGTTAGTCTTGACATATTTGTGGATTTCAACAAAATAGCCTACATCAATGGAAACATTTCTGTGATCTTATGCTTCTAAATTTAATCTCTTGTATGGTGATGTCTCAAAGGGAACTACAATGTTAGTGTTCTACCAATGTGACAGTATTCAAAAAGACTTTCTTAATGTAATCTTAAAGTAACCTTAAAATAGTTTCATTCTTTCTTCTGCACTATTGCAAACTCTATGGTGAGTTTTGATGTTTTATCAAAAAGCAACAGCTTTACTTTTGTAAAGTAGATATGATAGGAAACCTTAATTCTTTTGTTGTTACTGTTACTTTTTTTTTTTTTTTTTACTGCTTGTAGAGGGTCTGATTATGCTTTCTGAAGCTCAAGACTTGTGAGAATTCCTTTTAAAACAGATGCAGTTTTTTTAGTTTTCCTCAAAATTAATTATAATCACCACTGGGTTCAGTAAAGAATAAGGATTCAGTTATCCAAGGTCTATATTTGTACATATCAGTGATGTACTCAAAATTCTATTTTCTATGAGCTAAGTCATTTAAATACTTTTAGAAGAATAAATAAAGGGGAGGCAGGTGGTGGCACACCCAGCAAAGCACACATATTACCCTGATCAAGAACTGGAGCTGGAGCTCCCACTCCCCACCTGTAGGACAAAGCTCTCTAGGATTCCAAATGATTTCTTGATCCCGCTTGTGCAAGCATCCAATTTTCAGCAAAGTGAACTTGACTGGCTTGATGCTAAAACAAAACAAACTAAACAAACAAAACCTGGACTGTTATAGGCAAGTCCCTTCCGGTCTCTGCTCTTCTCTTAGACTTCAGACAGTCCAAACTATTCTTTTTAAAAACAAAATATAATTCTATTTTTTTACTTTACTTTTTCATGCCATAGCTTATAAGACAACTTTTCATTCTTCTTTACTCATTCTCTCTTTTTTTTTATAAGATAGTGCTATAATTTATTTCCTATAACATAAGTAGGGAGAAACAACTCCTAAATGGAGAATTTACAGTATTTCTAAGTTGGGGCAAAGCAGTGATGCACATGGTTAAACACACGTTACCATGCTTAAGAACCCATGTCCCAGCCCCTAGTCCCCTCCTGCAAGGGGGAAGCTTCATGCACATTGAAGGAGTGTTTCAGGTCTCTCTCTTTAAGTATCTCCTTCTTCCCTCTAAATTCTTCTCTGTATCTATCCAATAAACATACAAATAAAATAATTATCTCAAAATAAAATATAATGCTTCTAAGTGGTCATTGTTAAAATGCTAGAGTTTTTCAAAATGCTATACTTAAACTGTCTTGTAAAACATTTTATTTCTGTGTTTATTTTGAATAGAGACAAAGAGAAGTTGATAGGGAAGGGGGAGATAGAGAGGGAGGTAGAGAGAAAATCACCTGCAGAACTGCCTCACTCCTAGTGAAGCTTCCCCTTGAGGTGGTGAGGAGGGGCTTGAACCTGGATCCTTGAGCATTGTCACATGTAGCTCAGTCAAATATACCACCACTGACCCCTCCATACTTCAAAACTTTCTAAACCAAATGCTCAGATGTTACAAACTGGTATCACATTTATTATGACATTAATTATTATAAGATGAACAATTCCGTTGTCTCCATAATAATCAAGGCCATTTGATTATAGATCTATCAGTTCTTATTCTAACTCCAAATCTATGACTCCTATCTATGCTCCAGAAAGTGCTGTGCATCCTGCCTTGTAGATGAATGATGTGAGATACATGTTCAGTGGAAAAAGCAATGTTATTGAAATAACACATTGACTTGGCACCAAGTGTATAAGAGATAATACTTTCAAGTATCTCCTTCCAGACTGATGAGTTATCTCAACTATACCAGAAAAACCTCAATTTTTTTTCTACTGGACTATTATTCAGCTCTGATTTATAATGGTGCTAGGGATTGAACTTGGGACTTCTGGTGCTTCAGGCTGTTGCACTACCAATTATGTTATCTTTCTGGTCCTTGGGAAATATTCCTAACCTCTCTATCAGTTTCTCCATCTCTCTCTCTCTCCCTCTCTCTCTCTCTCTCTCTCTATATATATATATATATATATATATATATATATATATGAAAGAAGATTTAGTACTACTTAATAGCATCCTTCTTATGTTGTTAATAAGATGATTGAATGAAGTAGTGTATTTAAAACACCTAATGCAGTGGTTGGATGCTTAATAATAAATGAGTTAATGAAAATGATTATTTTTTAAATGATCATTTTTTTATTCCTACATCTTCTCCATCCCAGCTCAATTCCTGTCTGAGCATATAATGCTTGCTTTAGCAGTGTAAAAGTAATTATTTTCATTCATATGAACTGCTTACCACTTATGCCTAATGGTGTATAGCATAGTAGCTGTTATACATATCATTAAATATGTGTCTGATTAACTCTGTTGTAATTTTAATTGCATCACAATATTCCTCTTGTGCATACTCCGTCGTTAAAGACTATTGCCCATGATACATGGTTGACTGCTTTCAACCTGAAAGAATTACAAGGAAGGCTGATCATTCATAGTACAAATCATAGATCTGAGGACAGCAGAGTACAAAGGCAAGGACCCTAGATTGGGAGTCACATAGACAAAAGATTAGGTTGACTCCATCACTGCAATTTATTTGGCCTCCCTCTGATAGTTTTTTCTTATTGTGCCTTGTAATATGTATCCTGTAGGATTGATTGAGGATAAGCAACACTATTTACAAGATTGCCAACAATAATCTTCAGATGTGCTAAACAGTCAGTTGTGTAAGGTATCTGTGCATTTGTTCTTTTGGAATTTCTCTTAGGACTTCCAGAATCATGCTGTTATCTGTTCCCTCTGCTTTGCATGATATCATGCCCTCTCCTGTCATTGGCACAGAGTGGTTTGCCCAAGGTCACTCAGCTTGTACATGATGGAGGGAAGCTCAGCCAGCAGTGGGTGCCCCACCTCTTCCTCTACTTCCCTTTTACACCCAATCCATTCCCACTGCTGGCAAAACAACCAAAGCACACATTCTTCTGATGTGGAGTCTGTGGCATCCTGTGCCTTCTCAAAGAGAGGAAGCACATTTGCATCAGGAAGAAATAGGACTGCCAAATAGCAAACGAAATCAAAGAACAGAGGGTAGCTGACCTAGTCTGTGCTGGAAACGTGGCACTATGTCGCATCAAAATGGTTCTGCAGAAGAAAGGAATTAGAGAAAAGCACAGTCTTTTAAGCATCTGAGCTCATTCTCCTTCAGGAAGAAAGCATGGAGCTACCTTCTAACCAGACCTTGTCTTCACTGGGGCCTGAGGCCAATTCCTAACAAACTTGCTTTCTTTTGGTTACATGTTTTGTTGTTTAGTGCCCCTTCCCCTGGCCTTGGGCTAGGACAGACTGAGTCTATCAAGGCTGCCATTGTGGAGTAGATGTTCATCAGAGACCTCATTTGCTGTGTACAGTCCTTGCTCAGAGGCTGTGGTTTCTTTCTCAAATGGTCTTGTGCTGGTGATCAACCTTAATTAATGGTTTCATGAGGTATGGTTAGGCAAGTCAGACATGATAACTCTCTTATCTATCCTGTCTGCTTTCATCTTGACCTTGTCGTCTTTCTAAGGCCTTGGGCATGGTATATGAAACCTGTCTGAATCTTGATGTGCTACTTCATTAGAGAAATGAGTTACTTTACTCCTCTATATATTGATCCTATAAAAGAGTCATTGTTAGAACAAAATAAGGGTATGGGTAGATACATTAAGCATATGTTAAATATAATGAAAAGGATAGGGAACCATGCTGTTAACTGTACACATTACAGTGGGCAAGGACCCAGGTTCAAGCCCCTGGTCTCACTTACAGGGGGAAAGCTTCACGAGTGGTGAAGCAGGGCTATGGGTGTCTCTCTGTCTCTCTTCTTCTGTATCTCTCCCAGCCCTCTCAATTTCTCTCTGTATCTATCCAATAATAAGTAAATAAATAAGAAAGAAAGAAAAGGATAATTTTTCTATTTCATGCAAAGTACAATGTAAACCTAGAGAAATAGCTATACTAAGTATAAATAATTGTGATTATTTCAGAGATTGAAAGGGTTAATCATGGGAGAGTTCCCACTTAATTGGATTGTTTTCCTCCAATAATTTAAACTACAACTTGTAGACCAGAAAAAAGACAAATGAAAATTAAGTAGTGTACCTTTAGTGAGTATCATAAATATTAGATTTACTACTTATTTAAATACAAATTGAAATTGTATTTCATATATCAGAAAAAAACTTTTAATAAAGAAAGCACAATTAGAAAGTTAACATGACTGCTAATCCACGCAGTATGTGAATGAAGCTAGTCATGTGTTTTCTGGGGATGGTAAAATCTGTTGGTGTGCTTGTGGTTTAGATGGTTAAGAACATTGCTATTAGAAGAGTAGTTTTTCTTCCACTCTGGTCATTTTCTTCAGCTTATAGGAAAAGTCCAGGTTTCAGCTGCCCACTTCTCTTTTCATATCTAAATAGAATCATTTATATAATAGTTAAATACTTTTGTGTCTAGATATCCTTCATAACAGTTGAGTAGAGGGGAAGCAATTAACTTTCTTTTTGGAGTAATTAAAGTGTCAAATGAATTTTAATTTAGATAACACCAGCTAGAACTCTGAAACATTATTTTCTTAGAAGTCATATTATTTATCTTACTAAGAGTCCAAGGTGAAACATGCATATAGAGAAGTCATACTATTTATATTACTAAGAGTCCAAGATGAAACATGCATCCATTATATTTATAACAAACCCATATATCATATCACCACCAATGTAACACTTGTTTGCAAGGGAGATAATATTCATAAATCACTTATTTGTAAGACTTGGCTACTGGAGACCTGCCTGGCACCTGAATGACATATTTTTTCCCCTGGAATGTACTTTCTATGTGTGTGTTTATGTGCCTCTAGTGAGGACTGAGTGACTGAGTGTACAGAGAAGCCTATAGTCACTGCTCTGGGTAATTGAATTGATGTGACCGAGGAAGATGAGAATTATCAGAGTGCCAGAGGCATGCTATTTTAGTTTTATTTTAAGACTGAAAAAAAAAACCACATTATTTTGATAGGAGAGAGAAATTGAGAAGGAAGAAAGAGAGAGAGAGAGAGACAGTGACATCAGCAGCCCTGCTTCACTGCCAGTGAAGATTCCCCCCTGCAGGTGAGGACAAAGATATTAAATGTAAGCAATGTCTGATTATTTTTCCCTAGTAACGGTGGAAATATAAAAGAAAATCTCTAAAAGGTCTCTCTCTCTCTATATATATATATATACATATGATATATATAAATATATATTACACCATATATATGATATATATAAATATATATTACACCATATATATATATATGATAAAAACAGGATTGGCACAATAGCTCACCTGTATAGTGTGTCTGCTTTGCCAGGTTCATAACCCAGGTTCAAGTCTGGTCCCACCACATTGATGAAACTTTCCATGCTACAGTCTGCTTCCCTCTCTGTGTGTCTTTGTCTCTCTGTTTCTATCAAAAAAAAAAAAAAAGTCAACCCAGTGTGCTAAAGTCCATGTGATGACCAAAATTCATGAATAAATAAAATTATTTGAAGGCTTTTGAAAGTATAAGCACTGTTGTTCTGAAGATATTAAGTAATGCTGGTCTTTGCATCTATTCAGATTCTATCTGTGAAAGTTATCAGAGGTCAGTCCGGAGTCAGGATTTCTACATGTAGCCCTTCTTGCCAGATACATATACTTTTCTCCTGGAAGACAATTTTGGTGGTAGAAAGCATTTGACAGGCCTGGGTGGTGGCGCGCCACACCTGGTTTAGTGTACAAGTCACAGTGTGCAAGGACCCAGGTTCGAGCCCCTACTTCCCACTTGCTGGGGGAAAGCTTTGCAAGCGGTGAGCAGTGCTGCAGGTGTCTCTCTGTCTCTCTCCCATCTGTACCACCCCATTCCTTCTCAATTTCTGGCTGTCTCTATCCAGTGAATAAATAAGATATTTTTGAAAATTTAAAAAAGAAAGACAGAAAGAAAGAAAAAAGGAAGGAAGAAGAAAGAAAGAAAGAAAGAAAGAAAAAGAAAGAAAAGAAAGAGAGAAAGAGAGGAAGAAAGAAGAGAGGAAGAAAGAAAGAGAGAAAGAAAGAAAGAGAGAAAGAAAGAGAGAAAGAAAGAAAGAGAGAAAGAAAGAAAGAGAGAAGAAAGAAAGAGAGAAAGAAAGAGAGAAGAAAGAAAGTAGAGAAAGAAGAGAGAGAAGAAAGAGAGAAAGAAAGAAGAGAAAGAAAGAAAGAAAGAAAGAAAGAAAGAAAGAAAAGAAAGAAAGAAAGAAAAGGAAGAACTTGACTGGGGACTGGGCTGTGGCAGTGACACACCTGATGAAATTCACATAGTATGAAACAAGAATCAGCTCAAGTATCCAGATTCAGGCACTTTATCACCACCTGAAATGGGTCTGCTTCATGAACAGTGAAGCAGGTCTATGGATGTCTGTCTTTCTCTCTCAGTTGCTCTCTGGCCTAGTCAATAAAATGGGTATCATGCCCCCAGTGATAACCCTGGAAGCAAAATAACAACAACAACAACAACAAAAATTTTGGCTTAAAATTAACTAATGTTGAATTTAGACCCCACATTTATGAATTCTCCAGAGAATTAAATAACAGGGTTGTGCATGCATGTGTATGAGACTGGGAAAGAGGAAGAACATTTTAAGGATTTGGGTCAGACGATTTAGCAGGTCTGGGTAGTTAAACATCTATAGGTTGATGACCCAGAGAAGCATTGCAATTTGAGTTCAAAGGCATTCATTCTACTGGCAGGACTCCTCCTTGCTTGGGAGAGCGAAGTGTTCAGTCTGTTTAATGATGGCTTTCTACTGATTGGGTATAGTGCACCAGATTATAAAGGTAATCTACTTCGCTCAGAATCCCTTGATTGCTAATTATGACCACCATCACCAACAGCAAGGGTAACAAAATCAGTGTTTCTTTCACAAAAAACACTCAGAGGAATATTTGTCCAAGTATCTGTGCATTAAGGCCAGTCAAGTTGATGCAAAAGAATCACTATCGAAAGATTTTTAGTAGACTTGAACAATGACTTGTTTAATGGGGATACTAGGCAAGATGGGAGGCTTAGCTGTCAATAGGAAGACTTATGAGTTTTATATTCAAAAGGATGTCTTAATGAGATCATACTTCACCCTATGGACATGCCATACATCAGAAAGTACAGTAACAGAACAACTTGGAGTGGTTACAGGGGTAAAGGGACTTTCCTGCTGGTGGGAATGTAAATTGTTGAGCCCTTATGGAGAGCAGCTGGAGAACTCTCAGGAGGCTAGAAATGGATTTACCCTATGACCCAGCAATTCCTCTCCTGGGGATTGTTTCCTAAGGAAATAACCCATCCTAAGAGATCTGTGTAAACCTTTGTTCATAGCAGCACATTATGTATTAGCCAAATCTTGGAAGAAACCTAGTGTTCAAAAACAGGAGTGCCTAAGAAATCTATGGTATGTATGTGTGTATATGTATGGATGTATATACATATACACACATGCACACAATGGAATACTTCTCTGCTATTAAGGAGAGGGCTCTGAATTCCACTTCCATCAAGTCCCAGAGAAAGAAGTAAAAAGGAAGAACATTCGGAAATCATATTAGTTGTAAGTGTGACTTAGAAAGGAAGAGAAGGCAGGACCATAGGGGAAAAAATAGCAAATATATATCAAAAGATAGGGGCTTTGCAAGTGGTGAAGCAGGGCTGCACGTGCCTTTCTGTCACTCTCCCTCACTATATCCCCCTTCCCTCTCAATTTCTGCCTCTCTATCCAATAAAAAATAAAGATAATAAAGAATTTTTTAAAAGATAGAGTTATAGAAATAATAGTCAACTCATGTCTGTGACCTTGGGAGAGCTACTGCAGTTTCCAGTAGAGGGAATGGTGACACAGAACTCTGGTGGTGGGAACAATGTGGTATTATATCCCTGTTATCTATAATTTTATAAATCAATATTAAATAAAAAATATAAATTTTATAATATAATACATTTTAAAATTTAATAAAATAATAAAATTTAAAAAGTAAAATGAAACAAACAAAAAATCGTGATGAAGTCACTTTCCTTACCTCAGCTTGAAAGAGTCGTGTAAAGTGAAATAAACTTCACTGGGAAGGAAGAATATGGGATAGTCTGATTCACTGGCAAAACTTAAGAAACAACAACAAAAAGGGAAACAAAGTAAAATTCTGATTGGTGGCATACTGAATCAAAGCAAAGAACTCTGGGCAAGGAGGACAGAAAGGTGTGTTTTTTGGGGGGGGGGGCTGGTGGTAGAGGGGTAGGGTAGGGGAAGGTGTCTTTCAGTCAGGTCCTGGTACAGGGTGATGGACCTAATTTAGGAATGAAAGTGCTTTGTAGACATCAGTCTTGGCAAGATGAGAAATTGGATCCATGTACCAACAACTGTACTACAAACTATTAACTTTCCAATTAAAAAAAATAATAAGTCTGTTTTCTCAAGAGCACTCCCCTAACTTTTTAATATAAGTTATAATATTAACAGCAAAGCAAAGTATCCCCTGAAGAGAAAATGATGGTACAGGATCCAAAGAAAGTGTACACATCAGCTTAGAAGGAGAGAAGAAGATGGTGCTTTTTGGCCAGTGAAATAGCCTTATTCACCTCCGTTACTCTTCTGCACCCAATGCAGGTGCTGAATCTCACACAGTGTTCAGCTCGTGATTTGACTGGAACCTGCCTGCTTTTCCTGAAAGCACAGGGGAAGGTGCAATGAGGGGAGCCTGTCAGTTCACTAACCCTTTATATTTGTGGGCAGTTCTTCCACTCCCCACTGTGCCATCAAGCTGGCTGTAGTGAGAGACGGAGAAGTTTGTGTTTCTCTGTCACTGCTCTGTCATCAAGAGTTAGCACAAAAAATATGATAACATCAAAGCATACTGACTCTAGTTTGTCCAAGACTACAGATGTCTACTCTTGCTGCCTTTCCCTTGCTTGACATCAGTCAGAAAGATGTGTGAGTGAGGGACCCTCTGCTTGTCTGCATTTAGCTTAATTGCAGAGACAATCATCAGGTTATTTCACTTTCCCCTCCCCAAGTTTCAATAAAATACTCTTACACCATATATTTCATCTCCTGGTAGGCTCCCAGAACCCACAATCCAAGCAGAAGAAAGGAAGAAAGAAAATGTGATTTATCTATTCAGGTTGTTTTTATTTAACCTTCCAAAAATCGAGGAAGAATTTCATGGAGGGAGGCTAAGATACCAATAGTATCTACTGTGATTATTGGAAAATGTCATATGGGGATCAGTGATGCCAAAGACCATTATAGTACTTTTGTTTACTTATCTGAAATGCCAGTTTAGTGATGTTTGAGTAAAAGGGTAGGTTACATATGCCTTTAAATAATTTCTAAATCTTTTACTGTTCTCTCACAAGATTCTGACACAATTTAATTAATAGGGATAAAAAATAATAACAGAGAACAGTTACCTATACTCTATGCAGTTAACTAAAAAATAACTTTCTTATTAAGAGGTGACTGTTTTAATTAATGTTTCTTAATTTGGGAAAGAGCTCATTATCATGTATTTACATTTTTTCCCCTGGCTGCTCCTTGTAATGTGTGTATTAAGTGGTATATTAAGCTTCCCCTTATCTTGGAAAATTCTATTAATAGTTATATTTAAAATGCACAAAATATTAGGTTTAGGAATATAGTCACATATTTATCATCTATCCACAGTTATCTAGTTGTAGCTTGGCATTCTCCTTCCTTACTTATGTATAATACAATGACCCTTCATTAACTCAGATGTTTTCCAAAGTTAAGTATTATTTTTCTTTTAAAATCCAGTATTACTTGTTTAAGAAAAAAAACTTGATTTACATGATTATATTTTCAGGACGGTACTTTTCTGCATTTCTCCTGATATAGGTGTCAGTACAGTCCACCCTCCACTAAACTATCATCCACTACAGGGACGTAGGTCTTTAAGCTTCCCTATCCTGAGTGCTCCTCCCTGCCCCTTCAGCAGATTCTTAGATCTGCTGCTATAAACTACAGTGCAATGAAGTTTCACTCTGCATTGTCCTTTGCTTAAGTATTCATTATATGAATATATGTATATATATTCATATATATACAGACTATATATATATATATATTTATGGTGTTGAAAGTCTTCATATGTTTTTTCACACATGTATGAAAGTTTGCTTAGAACACGTACTTGTTGGGGTATGAGAAGCACATATATAAACTTTATTAGTTTTGCCAATTACACTTGGGTAGAGTAAATAATAACTTGCAATCCCAAGATCTACTTTCATAAAGTCTTGTAAAAATTGGTATTTTCAGTCTTTCAAATTTTTACTTATAGATGTGACTGTACTACATTTTTATTTTAATAAGCTCTTTCTAACTACTGGAAAGATTGACTTGCACTCATGGATTTACTGGCATATTTGATATTTCTTATATTTAAATTATCTGTTTACATTGTATTCTGTTAGTAAGTCTATTCTGTTTGCAAGGATGATTTGTTGAAGCTAAAGCTTTGTATCACAAATACTCTTTTTAGTTAGTTTGTTTCAAATTGTATTTAATGTGTCTTATGTGGAACAGCAGTTTTTAAAGATGTATTCACTTATTTTGAGAGAGGAAAGAAGAGAGAGAGAGATAGAAAGAGAGAGACAGAGATTGAGAGAGAGAAAGACCCCCAGAGCATTACTCATTTCTGAATAAGGTGGTACAAGGGATTGAACCTGCAGTTTCTGGAGCATCAGTCATGAAAGTTAGTGCTCTAACAGGCTGAAATATTTCTCAAGTACCCAAAAAGCAAATCTGAACATGTTTACAAACATACTCTAAGGGGTCAGATGGTACCTGGAAGTGTGCGCTTATTGCCACGCACAGAGACCTGGGTTCAACCCCCCAGAGACCATCTGCTGTGGGAAAGCTTCTCTAGTGGTGAAGCAGTACTGCAGGTGTATCACCTCTTAATCTGTTACCCTCTAAATAATAATAATAATAATAATGATGATGATGATGAAAGGGGGAAAGAAAGAGAAAGAAAAAAAAAAGGCTTCTGGCAACAGTGGAATTTTTCAGGCACCAAGCCACAAAGATAAGCCTAGTGGGAGGGGGATAAATAAATAAATAAATACTATAGTCTAACTTATCAAATATTTAGTTATTATTTATTTACTATCAGAATACTGCTCAGCCTCTCACTTATGGTGGTATGGTGGTGCAGGGAATTGTATCTGGGTTTCAAAGCCTTAAACAAGAGAGTATCTTTGAATAACCATTATGTTATCTCCCCACCCACATTTTAATTTTTACTATGCATGTGTCCTTTTTTTCTTTCATAGAATAAATGATAAATATATAGTTTCATAAAAAATCTCTAAATGTAAGCATTCAGTTCATCAGGGATTCATTTTCAAGTCATTGTAATCTTATATTTTTGAGAGTCAAAACTTAATATTGAATTTATTATTAAATATTGGCTATTTTATACACATGTCTACACATAAATAATTTTGAAGGTACAATCTTTACAAGTAATTGCTATGCTATAATGGACTGGAATTACTAACATCTCATTTGTGGTAGGCACAGTGTTAAATTTGGATGAGAGACAACCCTAGAAATACATCTTAATAGGAAGATTTTTATTCATTCTTCTGGTCTGTTTCCTTCTGCATTATTTTTTAAAGGTTTGTTTATTTGACAGTACAGAGATAAATTGGGAGGGAGCAGGTGGTGGTGCACCTGGTTGAATGTACATGTTACAGTTTGCAAGGACCTGGGTTCAAGCCCCTGGTCCCTACCTGCAGGGGAAAGCTTCACAAGTGGTGAAGCAGGACTGCAGGTGCACCTCTCTCTCTCTTTCTCCCTCCCTCTCTCTCTCTCTCTCTCTCTCTCTATATATATATATATATATATATATATATATATATATATATATATATGTCTTCCCCTTCCCTATCAGTTTCTGGCTATACAATAAACAAATAAAGATAATAAATAAAAATAAATAAATTGAGAGGGGAAGGAGAGTATGGGGAGGTAGAGGGAGTATTACACTGCTTCTGAAGCTTTCCCACTACAAGGAGGGACTGGGGAATGAACCTGAGTCCATGTGCATAGCAACGTGTATGCTCAACCAGGTGTGCACCCCCCATATCCTCTTCTGCATCTTCTTACTCTTACTGCTTGGATGATCTGATCAGTGCTGAGGGTGTAGGGGGCATTTGTGTGCTTAGCTATGTGCCCAGAATGCTCAACATCATGGCTACTCCTCTGTCCTAGTGAAATAGCGTGCTCTCCTTTGTTTCAGACCAACTAGAGGCAGACAACACATGCTCCAGACATGTAGTGGCCCAGGAAGTCGAGAGTTTATAGGAAATGCTTTCTCTTTCACTATTGAGACAATAATAGGAGTATATAGTAGCTTCGAGTAAATCACAGTAATAGATTTTCTAAAATGAAAGCATCTCTTCATTACTGAGTAAACTCTAGTTGTCATAAGCTATATTTCACAATATGATTCACCACTCCTTTGGATACTATTTCTCATAGTGCATATAAGGTTAATTGACTTCTAATGTTCCATCCTTTTTTGTCATTGTCCAGTTTTAATATGAAGGCTTTTCTAGTGTCACAAAATGAGTTGGGAGTTATCTGCCACTTTCCCCTTTATATGGGCCAATTTGCCCAAGAATTGAATTGCTTATTAAGTGACGTCATTCATCCATCTATAGATTTTTGACACGTAATTTACTTATCACATTTTCTCATCTCATTCTAAATCAATTAGGTGAATTTATACAACCCATTTCTTTCTGAAAAAAAATGTGGGATGATCTCAGAAAAAAAGGCTAAGGGCAATAAGGGTGAAACTTTAATGGACCACTTTCTAGGTCTATCCCAGCAGATTTGGAGACTCAAAAGTGGGGAAGAAGAAACACTGGTGTGTGTGTGTGGGGGGGGGGGGGAGCTAAGTTCCTGTGGTGGATCAGGGTAGTGGTTTGGCCAAAGGTAATCTAGTCTGGCACCTATCTTGAGGAAATGTGGAAAGGTACCATTGTGCAAGTCAGTGTTCCAGAAAAAAGTGATACTAGAGTTTGGAAATAAAAGAATATATAACATGCTTATATTTTCTTCAAGTTTATTTATGATATTTTCACTGTCTTGTTAAATCTCTCTTTACAATCTAACAATATTTGCTTTGTTCCTAAATTATATTTGCTAATCAGTCAAAGACTTTTTCTTTCTCTGATACTATCTAAGAATATTATACTTTTTTTTGCCTTTTTATCTTCTGTACTTATTATTACACTCTCCTCCCTACTACTGTCTTTGGTTGGTCCTTCTTTTTTTTTTTTTTTTTTTCTCACTTATTTAAAACCCAAATTTAAGACAAATATCTTTTCAAAAACCTTGAATTTTATGATCACTGTATTCCACAAATGTTGACACATTTATCATTTAATTGTTGTTCAAGTCTAGATATTTAACTATTTCCATTGTTAATCGTACTTTTACTATAGAAATCTTTACAATTGTGAAATAGATATTTAAAGATATTGGTGTTTCAGACTATTGATATAGTGACATTATCTTAGTTTCATCATAGAACTTAATGATTTGAATGCCTTTTAGATTGTAGTACATAATCACTGTTTATGTGGTTTCAAAAGTATGTGGTCTTTTAATGTGATTCTATATACACGTGTGTATGTGTGTGTGTGTGTGTGTGTGTGTGTGTGTGTATACTCTTGTATGTTTATTGCCACTCATGTTTTTGTAAGTATTCTTTCACAGAATTAAAATAATTTTCACTGGCTATACAGTATACACATCTGTTTATGGTGTACATAATAATAAAGGTCCATGCTTATTCTGATGATGCACATTATTCTGATAGTGGATTAATAAGGTCTTACTTATATTTCTATAATATTGTCTTTATATATTCTGAGATTCTCTTGCTAACATACAAGTAAAGGACTATTTATTTGACAATTTATTATCATAGCACATGTGAAAGATTCAATCTTCTGCACCCAGAAAGAAGATAGAAATTATATGACTGTAATCCCATATCTGGGGAAGGGGGGTATTTGTATAATATTATTACATGGTATTATTCCTGTGTGAAATGTCAGTTTGGCAGATCTGAATATGAAAGTTGTTTTTTTTTTTTTTAAGATACATCATATAAACTCAGGCTCAAACATCTCCTCTGGCTCATTGTTCCCATGTGTGCTAACTCTTCAAAATAGCTGCCAACTCCAGCAAGAGAAAGCAGTTAAGTGTCCGTGCTCATCCCTCCGTCACCGAGCTTGACAGACAAGGTGACATTGCGATGATGCACTACTCATACTAGTGACAAGGAGTAGATGAAATAAGTATTTGTCATCTCGGTAGCCATAATAAAATTGTTCAATAAAACCAGTTATTATTCAATCTCATGGACTATGGATAATGTAGATTTAGAGTTAACATTTATAGCTGGCAAGAGAGATTACCTGGGAGGATGCCTGTTTTGTTCATGAGCTCTACCCACTTTAAGTGCGGATCATACTGCACTACAGAAGCTTTGGGGTTATGGTGCCTTTCTATAGCTAAGTCATCCTGGAACAGTCAAGTCCTAGTGCTGATGAAAGTAAGTAAGTAAATTATACAGCAAGTCAGGATTTTAAACTTCCTGTCGTTTTTGACGGGTTAGGTTGTTTTCGCCGGGCTGGCTTCACGGGCAGGTAACAGACGACCAGGGACTCATAGTTGAGCTGTACGCAGTATCTCTTTATTCATGCAGGACGCAGCACAATCTAAGACGAGCTAAGCTAAACTCAAGGTACAGTACTCTAAAACTCACAATGCTGTCTTTATATATACTTGCCAAGTAGGGTGGAAACAGGGTGTGACATAGAGAGGGTGGAGAGAAAAGTGACTGGTGACAATCAGAGTGTGACAAGGAGAGGATCAGGTGTGACAAGGAGGGGGGGTGGAGCAAAAACACATCATGAAACAGTGGGGATTGAACCAATGCCCTGGAGGGAGGTACTTGTTAACAGCGGTTATATAAATAGAATGAAGTGGTTATGTAAATAGAATAGTGTTAAGCAGGGGGGATTTAAACCAAATGAAACAGAAGGGGTCTCATGCATACCAACAACTTCCAAAAGTCAATACACATTTTGTGTCTTCTTTTAAAATATATTTTATTTATGAGAGAGAGAGAGAGAGCAAACAGTGCACTGTTTGACTCTGGTTTATGGTGGTGCTGGGTATTGATTCTAGGACCTTTAGTGCATCAGGCATGAGAGGGAAATTGAGAAGAGAATGAGAGATAGAGAGGGAAAGAGACAGAAAGATACCTGTATCCCTACTTCTCCACATGTGACACTTTCCCCCTGCAGGTGGGACAAGGGGTTTGAACCTGGGTCCTTGTGCATTGTCATGTGTGCACTTAACCAGGTGTGCCACTGTCTGACCCTTACTTTATATTATTTTTCATTTTTCTGTATTCATCACCATGGGAAGATCCCACACAGAGCCACTGCTGAGTGGCCTCCCTGTTTCAATTTCATTTTCGTAACCATTATGCTGGCTTCCTAGCCCATGGGGGGATATATATGGAAAATTCTGTGATCTGAATCTTAGCATGCCAGGGGTCATGCTTAGAAAATCAGAGGGTTGTGAGTTACACTTGTACTCTACGCTGGGCTTTGTCACTGACTACTTGTGATAGCATCTAGATTTTTATTGTGCTTAGTTTTCTGACTTGTTTGAAAATAATTTGATGTTAATGCACATTTTTAAAAAACTAGAATAGTATTTATATTTTAAAATATTCATTAATTATTGGATATGTATATATATAGAGAGAGAAAATTGAAAAAGGGAGGGGGTAGAGATGATAGAGAGGGAGAGAAACAGACACCTGCAGCTCTGCTTCACCACTTCTGAAGCTTCATCCCCTGTAGCTGGGGATCAGTGGCTTGAACCCAAGTCCTTTTGGACTGTAATGCATGTGCTTACCCAGGTGCACCACTGCCTGGCCCTTGGTTTATTTTTTTATTTTATTTTTTATTTAAGAAAGGATAAATTAACAAAACCATAGGTATGAGGGGTACAACTCCACACAATTCCCACCACCCAATCTCCATATCCCATCCCCTCCCCTGATAGCTTTCTCATTCTCTATCCCTCTGGGAGCATGGACCCAGGGTCGTTGTGGCTTGCAGAAGGTGGAAGGTCTGGCTTCTGTAATTGCTTCCCCGCTGAACATGGGCGTTGACTGGTCGGTCCATACTCCCAGTCTGCCTCTCTCTTTCCCTAGTAGGGTGGGTCTCTGGGGAAGCAGAGCTCCAGGACACATTGGTGGGGTCTTCAGTCCAGGGAAGCCTGGCCGGCATCCTGATGGCATCTGGAACCTGGTGGCTGAAAAGAGAGTTAACATACAAAGCCAAACAAATTGTTGAGCAATCTTGGACCCAAAGCTTGGAATAGTGGAGAGGAAGTGTTGGGGTGGTACTCACTGCAAACTCGTGTACTTATACTTTCAGGTATATATTTTGCAGTAGTTTATGGATACGTGTGAACATATGCTCTCTCTCACAGAAACTGGTGTATATCTAGGTTTTGGGACTTTGTTAGAAAGTGAACCACCTGGGATGGAATTAGAGAATGCTATGAAAGGAAAGGTCTCACCCGAGTAATGAAGCTGAAGGGTTGTCATTCCACACCTGAAGTCTCTGGACACAGTCTGAACTGAAGCATGTTGAGGTGGCAATCGTTGCATTGATTAGATTGCGATCGGCTGATGCAATATTATTTGATATGGATTGGGAGAGGCATACGGGAAAGTGGGCCCTATCCAAGGGTTCCAGGACTGGGGGAAGTAGAGGCTCTATAGTGGAGATGTGAGGTTCCTGCTGGCTTAGGGTTCAAGAAGACAAAGGATAGTTAATGTTATCATCACATTATTTGGTAATTGGGTTATCTTTGGAAAGTCCTTTTGTTAGGGTATGTACCCAGTATCTTGTAAATAGCTTTGCCACTGGTTGCCTCTGATCTACTTGGTCTAGGCTTTTGAGCGAGTCTGCATATCAAATACACAGCCTATATAATTAAGAAGACTCAGTCTGTGTTTTAAATACTTCAAGACATACAATTAATTTTACCCCTCTCATATTAATTAACTAGTGATTTATATGACTACACTTTACTGGGAGTAAACATAAACACCATTCCCACCACCAAAAGACTGTGTCCCCTTCCACCCACCCACCTCCACCCCCCACTGGCCCAGGAAGCCGCATGTCTATCCCTCACCACAGGGTTTTTACTTTGGTGCCAGACTTTCAATTTAGTCAGATCCTGTTTTTAGTTTCCCTTTCAGATCTTCTTTCTCAACTTCTGTTGATGAGTGGGATCATTCCATACTCATCTTTATCTTTCTGACTTAGCTCACTTAACATAATTCCTTCTAGCTCTGTCCAAGATGGGTCAGAGAAAGTGGGTTCATTGATCTTGATAGCTGTATAGTATTCCACTGTGTATATATACCACAGCTTTCTCAGCCACTCATCTTTTGTTGGGCACCTGGGTTGCTTCCAGGTTTTAGCTATTATGAATTGTGCTGCTATGAACATAGGAGTACACACCTCTTTTTGGTTGGGTGTTATGGAGTCCTTGGGGTATAATCCCAGCAGAGGAATTACTGGATCATATGGAAGGTCCATGTCTAGCCTTGTGAGATTTTTCCAGACTGCTTTCCACAGAGGCTGGACCAATTTACATTCCCACCAGCAATGTAAAAGGGTTCCTCTGTCCCCACAACCTCTCCAGCATTTGTTGCTGCTGTCCTTTTTGATATATGCCATTCTCACAGGAGTGAGGTGGTATCCCAATGTTTTCTTAATTTGCATTTCTCTGACAATCAGTGACTTGGAGCAGTTTTCCGTATGTTTGTTAGCCTTTTGGATCTCCTCTGTAGTGAATGTTTGTTCATATCCTCTGCCCATTTTTGGATGAGGTCATTTGCTTTTTTGGTGCTAAGTTTGCTGAGCTCTTTATATATTTTGGTGATTAGTTTCTTGTCTGATTTATGGCATGTGAAGATCTTCTCCCATTCTGTGAGGGGTCTCTCTGTTTGTTTAATAGTTTCTTTGGATGTGCAGAAGCTATTCAATTTGATGTAGTCCCATTGGTTTGTTTTTGCTTTAGTCTTCCTTACAACTGGGTTTGATTCATCAAAGATGTCCTTGAGGTGTAGGTGAGAAAGTGTTTTACCAATGTTTTCCTCTAAGTATTTGATTGTTTCTTGTCTAACATCCAGGTCTTTGATCCATTTGGAGTTGATTTTTGTTTCTGGTGAGATAAGGTGGTTCAGCTTCATTCTTCTGCATGTTACAACCCAGTTTTCCCAGCACCATTTATTGAAGAGAGCCTCCTTCTTCCATTTAATGCTTTGGGCCCCCTTATCAAAGATTAGATGTCCATAGGTGTGGGGCTTGGTTCATTTTTTTATTAATGTAGTTATCTGCCCTTTACTCCACATTTACTTCTAATTTTATAGTATTTTTAAAATGTTATTTATTTATGGACAGAGATAGAAATTGAGAGCAGAATGAGAGATACAGAGGGAGACAGAGAGATATCTATATCCCTGCTTCTCCACATGGGACACTTTCCCCTTACAGGTGGGATGAGGGGTTTGAACCTGGGTCCTTGTGCATTATAATGTGTGCACTTAGCCAGGTGTGCTACTGTCTGACCCTTAATTATATTATTTTTATTTTTTGTATTCGTCACCATGGGAAGATTCCACACAAAACCATTGCTGAGTGGCCTCCCTGGTTCAATATACAATTTTTAATTCTTGGGCCCTCTGCTCAATATTTTTGATTAGCACTGTTCAATCATCTATGAATTTCACCTGATATCATAAGTGGTGCTCCCAGGTGGTTCCTGGGTTCAAACTTTGGACGTTTTACACAATAAAGTGTGTGCTATACCAGGTGACTTATCTTTAGACTTTTATAGTACTTTAGGTAAAGAACTATAGTTTATTTTTATCCATTTCTTTTAAAAATATTTATTTGACTGAGAAAAATTGAGGAAGGGGAGACTGACAGGTAGACAGATTGATCGATCGATAGACAGACAGACAGACAGTCAGAGACACCTGCAGCACTGCTTCACTGCTCATGATGCCTCTCCCCTGCAGAGGGGGACTAGAGGCTTGAACCTGGGTTGCAAGCTGTAATGTGAGTTTTATACCAGGTGTGCCACTACCACCTCCCTAAAATATAATTTTCCATTAGGATATGGTGTAGTCTTTATACTTTTAACTCATCATTTAAAGAACTATAAAATGCCTATTTTTTCTAATGTGAAAACCTGCTAGTTTCAAATTTAAAATGAAACAAGACAGACTTTGTCAAGTTAAGATTCTTGTACAATAGACTTTGGAAATTTAGAAATATCTATTTTTTTGCATTTTGTATTTTTATTTATAAAAAGGAAACATTGACAAAACCATAGGATAAGGGGGTTATAACTCCACAGAGTGCTCACCATCAGAACTCCGTATTCCATCCGCTCCACTGATAGCTTTCCTATTTCCTATTCTTTAACCCTCTGTGAGTATGAACCCAAGGTCATTATGGGATGCAGAAGGTGGAAGGTCTGGCTTTTGCAGTTGCTTCCCCGCTGAACATGGGCATTGACAGGTCAATCCATACTCCTGGCATGTCTCTCTTTCCCTAATGGGGCGGGGCTCTGGAGAAGCAGAGCTCCAGGTTTGCCAATCACATCTTCTACAAAGATAGTTTCATATCTCAATTAGCAAAACATTCCTTTAGTTTCACCAATGTGTGAAGTATTGAAGTCATCAAAAAGGTTCCTGTTTCCCATGAATTTACTATCCAAGAAGAGAGACATGCAAATAACCAGGAGAGTAAAATACTACACATGGGTTGGAGAAAATGTTCTTCTAAATCTGGAAAAGAAGTTGATTTCATACTTACCAGAGATAAAATTGAATATTACTTATCATACATATTGTTGAATATAGTTGGTCATGTGAAAAAGGAACATAGCTTCTAGTCCTAAAACTCATATTATCACAGGGCAAGTACTTATGTAAATAGTCTCATAAATTAAAGCTGTGCTCCATGACATCATCTCCCCAGACAATAACTTGGGTCCACCTGTATATCAAATGTCAGGCTCAAAAAACAAAACAACAACAACAAAAAAAACCCACTATAGTTATGGGCGATCTGGAATATAACTAAAATAGACCTATTAACTATCTACAAAACGGAGACACTCAAATCTTCATCTGCATTATTCCAGCCCTTAGGTTCATGATTAGACAATTTGTTTGGGTTTATATATTGACTCTTCTTTCAGTCACCAGGGTCCAGATGCTACCATGATGCCAACCGAACTTCCCTGGGCAGATGATCCCACTAATGTGTCCTGGAGCTCTGCTTCCCCAGAGCCCTACCCCACTAGGGAAAGAGAGAGACAGGCTGGGAGTATGGATCAACCTGTTAACATCCATGTTCAGCGGGGAAGCAGTTACAGAAACCAGACCTTCGACCCCATAATGACCCTAGGTCCATAATCCCAGAGGGATAAAGAATGGGAAAGCTATCAGCAAAGGGGGTGGGATAAGGAGTTCTGGTGATGGGAATTGTGTGGATTTGTACCCCTCTTAACCTATGGTTTTTGTCAGTGTTTTATTTTTATAAATAAAAATTATATAAAAAAGAAAAAAAATTAAAGCTGTGCTTCCTAGCTCTTCTATATCTGCAATTTGATAACTTGATATGGAATTATTCTACCTTTCCTATTGCTTGAAACACCACAAATGGTTTTGATATTCAAATATGTAATGTTACTGATCATGCACTTGATGATTTACATTGCAATAACTATATTCTTTGCTTTTATTTACTTTTTTGATATGTTTTCCTTAACAAGATAGGTTAATTTATTCAACATTTTCTGTACTTTACTATATATTATGATGAATTCAGTCATATTTTGTTCTTTTATATGTTGAAGTTAATCTGTAGAACTTTCTATCAATTATGTCTTATGTTAAATCTTAAATGTTGTTTAAGAAGTTTATAAGGCCTTGAATCCCCTAATGTGCAGAATGTTTTAGTCAAATTATGTCAACTGTACTCATACTTCAAATGAAAAAAAAAGTTTTTTTCCTGAGATTTTACTGTTGCATATGCTTGATTATAACCTTTGTTCTTTTGTCTTTTAAGTAAAAAGGACCATTTAATTTTTCCTAGTCTTAGTCTAGGGATAATAATTTTTCATAACTTAGTTTTAAAAAGCATATTTGCCTTCCAGTTGCTTTAATCATTTATAAGCATAAAGACGAAAATATCCTTTCTTATTTACATAGTGTTTGGAAAATAAAAGAATTTGGTCAAACTTCAGATCCTTGAAAATATTAATATTCATAGGCTTCAAAGCCTGTTGATACTAATGCTTTGAAATTTTCCATATGCAAATCCCGTTGGTGTGTCACATATGACTTTAAGAAATCAGATGACTTTATTTTTCTTGATTAAACACTGTCACGTTAATGTGTACTAGCTTCTCTGTTGGTGTAACAGTTCCTGAAATGGATCTTTTCAAGCATAGTAACGGGCATGAATTGTGCTGCTAAAGGCTATGAATTCAAAAACTGTGAAATGGAGTTCAGGCACAGCCTTTTATATCTGGCAGGAGTTCAACTGTAGTTTGGTGTAGTTTGGTCAGCAGTTTCAACAAATAGTTTGAAAACTTTATCTACATATAAGCATTCTTGTAGCCAGCTATTGTAAGTATTGAAAAGTGAGTTCCCCCCCTCCATCTATTATGCATTTCCTACTTTGTGAGAATAAGGATCACTCATTGAATACATTTGCTAGTTCTACTGCCAATTGAAATGTATGAATAATTAATACATGCCGGATTGACTATCTTTCACTAAAAATCCCTTTATATAATAGCCCAGGATTTTAGCTTAGGAGATGAGGTGTGAAACACATTTTAGGAGTCCAGTCTTACAATCTTTGTTTTGAATACTTCTATTTAGACATTTTATTCAGAAATTCATTTCAGATAACTTTTGTGGCAGTCTCAGAATGATTCAAAGTTATGTGCATGGCAAAGCAAGTACACTAACCCACTTAGCTGTTTTGCAGGCCATAAAAGAGAACTTTAAAAGCAACAAGAAAAAAGCAAAGCATATATATATATACATATCTTAATAGGATAACCCTCATAAAACTATCAGCTTATTTCTCAGCAGAAACTATAAAGGTTAGAGAGGAATGGCAAGATTTAGTCAAAGTTTTGAACAGAAAAGACCTCCACTTAAGAATACTGCCTACAATGTGGTTATCAATCAGGTGGAAGGGATGCTGGACTGTTCTTCAAAAAACCAAGAGCTAAAATAAATCACTGTTACTAGACCAGGCCTACAAGAAATAATTAAGAATAATTTAAAAAGAAAAATACTGGATTCTCTCTCACACAAAAGGAAAATAAGCAGACCAAAGGCACAAACAAATTGAAATGAAGACAAGGCTTTGAACTCAGATTGCAGAACTGAAATTACCATAGTGGATTGGGGTGGGGGAAATGAGTCGCAAGGGTGGAGGAAGCCCAGCAGACTGTGTCAAGGAATATTGGTACTTTAGTAAGTGTGGTCTGGCAAAATATTTATTAAAATATTTTATTTATGTATAGAGACTGGGAGAAGCAGAGGAAATGGAGAGAGAGAAAGAGAGAGGAAACGAGACATCTGTAGCACTGCCCTACGTATGACCACAGAATGAGTTCAGACCTACAGGGATACAGAGGTCACATAGGCTCCTAAGCTGAATATGGACCCCAGATCAAATCAAATTGATGGGGTTTACAGTCAACAATATTTATACACCCTTCCCATATTTGGAAGCTACTCAGGACCCATCTTTCTCAGGTGTAACACAGAGTTTATTATCCAGCCTCCCTTCGGAGGATGGAACGTGCTCTACCATTGTTGATCCAAGTTGAGGGCAAGGTCCTATGCGGGTCCACAAAGGGGTCTATTGTGGTGTTCCTGATAGGAATGACCAGTAACAATGGAGAGAGGAATTTATTCAAGGTCTAGGCCCATCATGTCTGTTGGGGAATGGCCTGAAAGTGACTAAAGAGTCATCGTTAAAGTATGCCAGTCTCTTGCCCTTATTCAGCTTTCTGGTCCTTCTGCCAGCCATGACATCACCTCCCTAGACAGTAATTAGGATTCATCTGCATATCAGATTTCAGGCTCAGGCAAAAAACAAACACTAGTATAGCCCCAGGCCCTTTGGAATATAACTAAAATATGCCTACTAGCTATCTACAAAATGGAGGCCCCCCCCAACTCTTCATCTGCACCATTCCAGTCTTTAGGTCCATGATTGGTCAACAATTGGTTTGGCTTTGTATGTTACCGCTCTCTTCAACCACCAGGTTCCAGATGCTAGCAGGATGCCGACCAGACTTCCCTGAAAGACAACCTCACCAATGAGTCCTGGAGCTCTGCTTCCCCAGAGCCCTTCCCCACTAGGGAAAGTGAAAGACAGGCTGGGAGTGTGGATTGACCTGTCAATGCCCATGTTCAGCGGGGAAGCAATTACAGAAGCCAGACCTTCCACCTTCTGCACCCCACAATGACCTTGGGTCCATACTCCCAGAGGGTTAAAGAATAGGAAAGCTATCAGGGGAGGGGAAGGGATATAGAGTTCTGGTGGTGGTAACTGTGTGAAGTTGTACCCCTCTTTTTATTTTCCTCCAAGCTTATTGCTGAGCTCGGTGCCTGCACCATGAATCCAGTGCTCCTGGAGGCCATTTTTTCCCCCTTTTTGTTGCCCTTGTTGTTGTAGCCTCATTGTGGTTATTATTGCCATTGTTGATGCTGTTGGATAGGACAGAGAGAAATGGAGAGAGGAAGGGAAGACAGGGGGAGAGAAAGATAGACACCTGCTTCACCGCTTATGAAGTGACTCCCCTGCAGGTGGGGAGCCAGGGGCTCAAACCGGGATCCTTACGCAGGTCCCTGTGCTTTGTGCCAGATGTGCTTAACCCACTGGGCCATCACCCGACTCCCAGTTGTACCCCTCTTATCCTATGGTTTAGTCAATGTTTCCTTTTTATAAATAAATAAATAAGAAATTGGGGGTCCAGCAGTTGTGCAGTGAGTTAAGCGCCCAACAAAGCACAAAGACCAGCATAAGGATCCTGGTTGGAGCCCCCGGCTCCCCACCTGCAGGGGGGTCGCTTCATGGGCGGTGAGGCAGGTCTGCAGATGTTTGTCTTTCTCTCTCCCCTCTGTCTTCCCCATCTCTCTCGATTTCTCTCTGTCCCATCCAACAACAACAATGACAACAATAATAATAATGAGATAATAAAGGCAACAAAACGGGAAAAATGACCTTCAGGAGCAGTGGATTCACAGTACAGGGGCTGATCCCCAGCAATAACTCTGGAGGCAAAAATAAATTGTATTTCTAAAACATTTATATTATTCTAATCAATGCTACCTCAAAAACAAATGAGATCACTAAATCAATCAAATAAAATAGCAAAAAAATAATTGAACAACAGAAATGAGATTAAAAATAAATGTGACTGGCAGGTAGTTCAGTGACTAAACACATTGCGTACATGAAGTCCTCAACTGGATCTCTGGCAACACATATGCCAAAATAGTCTTCCACCTTTTTTTTTTTCTCATTAAATCTTGGGTCAGTGAAATAGCTCACTAGGGTAGTGTGTTGATTTGCCATGAGCATGACCTAGGTTCAAGGCTGGACCCCCCTGTATTGAAAGAAGCTTTAGTGTTTTGGTGTCCATTCCCTTTCTTTGCATTTCTGTCTCTGTAGCTAAGAAAAATTAGAATCCTATTTTAATGTATATAATTCTCCTGTCTTGTGATTTTGTTTTGATATGCAATTTTGTGGACAACCCAACTTGACAAAAAGATTTTATGAATGATGGTTAATATGCACAGACCCATTTCACCCAATATCTATTTTTTTTGGGGGGGTAGGTAGTCACCACTGTGGGTTCACTGCTCCAGATTGATTTTTTTCATATAGGAAAAGAAAGCAAGAGAGGAGAGGGAGAAAGAGAGAGGGAGGAGTGAGGGAGTGAGGGAGAGAGAGAGAGAGAGAGAGAGAGAGAGAGAGAGAAAATAAATACAAAGTCAGTTGAGCTAGCTTTGTCAAAAGTTTTGGCCCAAAGTCTTTAAAAGTGATGCAAACTATCAAGGATTTCCCAAGTTTATAGTTTCTCTGTTTGAAATATCTGGAGTGGTATTTGTTTTCCTGACTAGATCCTGACCAATATACTTCTATAAACTCCTATTTTTTTCTCTTCAAAAATGGATATGAGGTTACCTATTCCAGAGGTTTATTTTAAGAATTACAATTATAAAATACTTGATATCTGGAGGATAGAATAACAGGGAAAACATCAGTGAGGAATGTGAGAAGGGTGTGCTGGTGTGAGAGGATCTGGGAAAGGCTTGTAGAAGGAAAATAATATTGGGCATTTTTGTTACCCCAATAACCTTAACTCTGCACAATAATCATCAGGTTTTAATTTTTAAGATGAAGATGAGGTTTCTAAATGTGGAACGGAGTACAATTAATACATGGAATCACCAAGTCTATTTAGACCCTACATTACTAATTTTTTTTTGTTTTGTTTTCTGTTAGAAATTTTCCCTTTATTTACTAAATACTGTTGACTCAGGCAGGCTGTATTTTCAGGGATGGGATCTGTATTCACTGACAAAAGACAAAACACATTTTCTTAAGCAATCCTGTTTCAGTTACATGAGTTGAAGAAAAATTGCTGTTAAATTAAAATCACATAGTTTTTAGAAGATGGTGAGTAGTTTTCTATGAGCTTATGAAGTCTAACTCTGTCTTAGCACGCAGTTCTAGGAAACCTCTTACCTCGTTTTTTTTTTTTTTTTTCCCTATTTCTTTATCGGTATGATTGCATCCTGAGTCATGAATGTTTCTGCTTTCACTTGTCCATGTAAATGTCACTTTCAAATACCATCTGTTCCTCTCTTTACTATAAGATATTTCATCTGCACTGCCTGTTCTCTATTATCAGAAGTAAGTTAGGTGAAAGGCTTAGAAGTTGTCTGCGGAAAAATATGAATCATTGATTTAAACAAGAAAGGATTACCTTAAAGATAAATAGTCCAGATGTAAAAGTTAGGCACATTGAACAGGTGTGAATTCTCACCTCAGTTGGTAAACTTCAGAAGGACTTGAAGTCTCTGGAAGATAAAAATAAGAATCTTTGAAATTTGGTAAAGATGGTGCTTTATGATTTTGGCAGATTTACAGACAAAATAATCTATGTTAAGAACATAACATGGGAAATGATTTAATAGCATGCCAGGATGCATGACAGGAACTTCAAGAGTTCCTGACAGCTGTGGAGTGTGAGCTCATATTTTGTAGAATGTAATGAAGAAGACAGGTGAACCCAGACTTCTAATTTCCCACATGTGAGATACCTGGGAGGTCTACATACCACTGTGGGAAAAACGGTGATTTAAGGAAGGGAAAGTTTTACTAGACACACATAAATGAAGGGATCAATATTGATATAATAAAATGAAGTCACAAGGAATGAGGATCACTTCCAGGAATTTTGTTCCATGATCACTTAATTGATTTTTTTTTCACTTTGTTCTTCACTAGCTACTTTATTTTCTTAATTTATCTGCCTAGGGCCATACCACCCTGGATTGTGATTGCCTTAGATGTTACAGACTGAGAAATGTTAAATCCCAAACTAAGAGGAGCTGGGGATAGGTGGACCACCAGGAGTGTTGTGCATGTTATCACTTAGCTCCAGCATTACTAATGCAAATGCAGGGCTCAGAAATCATATAAATTATTAAGGTGGAACCTCATAAAATTCTGAGACTGAAATAAGAAAAATCATGAAGAAATTTTGATGAACTTTAACGAATTGAGTTGTTATAGTTTAAATTTTTACTTGAATTATTTATTATTTTAATTTATCAATTGCAGTTGAATTAGTTTATCTAATCTTTACTTGGGGATTATATTGTTGAATGTTATTTGATTGAGTATTAAAACATCACATTTATTAGTAGCTACATAATGTCCAGTATTTGACTACTACTGTGTCTACCTGACTTCTCATTTACACTCACAAAACTTCCATGAATGACTCATTGTCATTATCGTCTATTTTGCATCACAACGAAGAAGAATAAACTTTAGCTCTGAGTTTATTAATGCCGAGTAGGAATTAGAAGTTAGGGGATGAAATATGAGCTAGATGAATAAACTTAAACTCGGAAATAGTATTAGAGTTTTCTTTTTTTTTTTAAGTTATGAAAAGAATTCCTGGTGTGCATTGCAACATAGCTGTATATGGAAGTTCCCTACCCACTAAGAAGCAGTTCTATATAATGCTACTCTTAACGCTATCTAATTGGGAATAGCCCCAGATTCTTAAATCCCAGGATAAGGGCTTAATCTCCCTGCACTTGAGATGTTAAATGCAAAATTCAAGTTCTCCTGGTAGATCTGAGGTATTACAGCAAACCCACATATAACCTGTGCTTCTGACTGACTGGTTGTTGAGCTGACCTTCTCAAAACATCTACTCAAAGCCCCTGTCAGGTTCAATTAATTTGGCAGAGAAGCTCAAAGAACTCAGGAAACATGTATACTCACTAGATTACTTATTAATCACATAGCAATACAATCTAGGGACAATTAAATACAAAATATACAGAGCAAAGTTAAGGGGAAGTGTGCAGAAGGACTGCACTCTCCAGACACTCTCCTCTCCCACACCCTACGTGTTCACCAAGCTAGAAACTCTCTGAAACCTGTACTTTGGGTCTTTCTAGAGGCTTTATTACTTAAACATGACTGATTGGATCGTTACTGTTGAAATCAATCTTCAGTCTCTTTACTCTTCCTGGAGGTTTGAGACTGGGACTGGAAGTCTCAAACCTCTCATCACATGCTTGGTTCTGTGATCAGCCAAGTTTCCAAAAATCTTATTCATATAACAAATTGTACGTTTATCACTCAGTTTTCTTAAAAAAATTTATTCCCTTTTGTTGCCCTTGTTGGTTTATTGTTGTAGTTGTTGTTGTTGGATAGGACAGAGAGAAATGGAGAGAGAGAAAGGAGGGGAAGACAGAGAGGGAGAAAGATAGACACCTGCAGACCTGCGTGTCACCACTTGTGAAGTGACTCCCCTGCAGGTGGGGAGCCGGGGGCTGGAACTGGGATCCTTATGCAGGTCCTTGCACTTTGCGCCACCTGTGCTTAACCCACTGCGCTACCACCAGACTCCCCACTCAGTTTTTTTTTTTTTCCTGAAATTTCAAGGCATTTGGGAACAGTGATCGAGTAGATGATAACCACATTTATATCTCAATCTCTATATATGTTAAATACACTTAAAGGGCTAGCAAGATAGCTCTCCTGATCAGTGTGCCTTATTTGCCCTGTGCCAGAGCCAGGTTTGAGCTTAGTTCCCACTACTTTGAAGGAAGCTTAGGTGGTGTGGTATATTTCTCTCTCCCTCTGCCTCTCTGTTTCTCTTTGAAAAAAGTTCACTCGGGTTGTTTAAGCCCCAGTGACAACAAAGAGAGCTATACTTTAGCTATATGAATAACTAAATGTATGTATGTTGTATGTTACATTAATATAAACTGTCCTGATGATTCTAAAACATTGGGAAAAAATTCACATTTAGACTTCAGGCATAGACTAAAATTAATATATTTTTTCTGTAAGGTGTGCTTTTAAACATTTTCTACTTTAATTTGTTTTTAGAAATATGACTGCTTTTGTAACTTTAAAGGGGATCAAGAGACCCCTGGATTTATGCCAATCTTCATTGTATCTAAAAATCTTCTTGCAATTTCAACATGATACCAATACTGACTGTGAATGACTGTGGCTATGAAAATCCATAGTGAGTTGTGCCATTAATCAGATGTGATCTCTCAAAGCATCATAAATTTTAGTGATCAATGCCAAGTCTCATCTTGAAGACTTGGGGACTAACCCATGGATCAGCCTGACAGAGACAAATAAGAAACTAAATAGGGACTTGATCGTCTGATAGCAGTGGGAGCTATGAGGAGATTTTCAGACATGTCATTTGTAAAACATGCAAAATAATTTGGGATTTTAGCTGTTCCTCCACTGTGTTTCCTTATGCTTGTAAGCGCATTATTAAATCATCCTCTACAAATTTTATTTCAATTTAAAAGATGTAGGTGCATGAGCTCTTGCGAGGTGCAATGTCTACTACCACTGTTTGTTTTTCAAATCAATAAAAAATAACAGCAATAAACTTTACCACCCATTTTATTCTTCTGGGATTTAGAGGTTCAATGAGGCATTTTTGTTTTTATTAATTTCATACACAATTGTTTTCCTGGTTAATAATATTGATAGCTGAACTTAATATAAGTAACCAAATTTACAAAAATATATTTACACTTATAACATTCTTACCCGAATGTCATATGGACATTTACATAGAAATTTTTTAAAAAGCTTCTTTTTCCCCTCCCTCTCCTTAGCCATATTCTAAGTTTAACATTTCCTTGTGAAGTCACATATATATACTATTAAACTTCAAAATCTGCCCTAACTATAAAAATATTTTGAACAAAGTTACTTTAATCATTTATTTTTCTCTCTTTATCCTCTCTCTCCCTCTTTTCTTGAAAGAAAGTTTATCTTCAGTACCTGTCAAATGACTTCCTCGTGTTACACAAAGTTAACTGGAGTATCAGTCAGGGTTTGTTTAGAAAACAAGCAACTGTCTTGTGTACGTATAATAATATATAGAATTGGAGGTATTCACCACAGGTTATTTTGCTTTGGGGAGGGTGACTATATTAGCGTGGGAGAAGAGAATCAACCACATATTTGATAACCTAAACTTAGCAATCTGACTTTCTATTAGAAATATTTATCGAATATGTATGGTCTACTTAAGCAAGCAGTAGCATTACATTTCATACACACACACACACACACACACACACACGACTGTGTGACTTGTCAAAAATAATGAAATATGGGTAGTGCTAAAAGTCAGTGCAAGATTTATCATTTCCCTCTCCCCCCATCCTTCAGCTACTATCAATGTTTAAGCACTGATTCTCCAGGAACCTGGATCATAGATTGAGCACGATGAGTAACAGAGGCCTCTGTTTAAGCTCTGATTCATGTGACATATGGAAAAAAAATAAACATTTACTGGATTCCCCAATATTTCATTTAGAAAAATATGCCTAATGGTAAATATGAAAGCTAATATTTCTTATTTTAGTCATATTTTAGAGACAGAGTGGCAGAGAGAGGGAGAGTAGTAAGAGCGACTTTAGCTCAGAAGGTTCATTCAGTAGGGCAGGGGCTAGGCTTAAATCTGAGTCGCATACATGCCAAAGCAACAGGATATCCAAGCGCAGCAAGCAAGTAGAACGACCTAAGGAAACGCCATAAAGTATATTTTCTACTTAGACGTAGATACCCTCTTTATCTATTTCCTATTTCTGCTGCATGATATTCTTACAGGAGTGACGTGGTATCTCATTGTCTTTACATGCATTTCTCTGACAGTCAGTGAGCTGGAGCATTTTTTGTATGTCAATTGGCCTTTTGGATCTCTTCTTTGGTGAATATTCTATTCATATCTTCTCCTCACTTTTGGATGGGGTCATTTGATTTTGTTGTTATTGTTATCACTTGGATGAGCTCTTTATATATTTTTGTTATTAGCCTTTTGTCTGCAAAGAACTCACATTGTATAAGTAATCTCTTTATGTGGGTGCTTTTTTTTTCTGTGCAGAATCTTTTCAATATCATACAGTCCCATTGGTCTCTCTCTTTTTTTTCCCTTGTGATAGGACTTGAGTCACTGAAGAAACCTATAAAAATTAGATGTAAAACAATGTTTTCCTCTGTATATGTGATAGTTTCTGTTCTAACATCTTAGTCCTTGATCCACCTGGAATTTACTTTCATGTGGTGAAATGTAATGGTTCAGTTTCATTCTGCACATTTCAACCCAAAATTCCCAGCACCATTTTTCTTTTCTTTTTTTAAATATTTGTTTTATTTATTTATTATTGTACAGAGACAGAGAGATTGAGGGGGGTACACAGAGTGGGAGAGAGACAGAGAGACACCTGCAGACCAGCTTCACCACTCATGAAGCTTTCCCCCTGCAGGTGGGGACCAGGTGCTTGAACCTGGGTCCTTGTGCATTATAGCATGTGCACTCAACCAGGTACACCATCACCTGGCCCCTTTTCTTTTCTTTTGTCTTCTTTCTCCTTCCCTCCTTCCTCCCTTCCTTCCTTCCGTCCTTCCTCCCTCTCTCCTTTCCTTCCTCACTTTCTTTCTCCTTCCTTCCTTCCTTCCTTCCTTCCTTCCTTCCTTCTTTCCTTCCTCCCTCCCTCCCTCCCTCCCTTTCTCCCTCCCTTCCTTCCTTCCTTCCTCCCTTCCTTCCTTCCTCCCTTCCTTCCTTCCTTCCTTCCTTCCTTCCTCCCTTCCTCCCTTCCTCCCTTCCTCCCTTCCTCCCTTCCTCCCTTCCTCCCTTCCTCCCTCCTCTCATTCTCTCTCTCTCTCTCTTTCTTTCTGCCTCCAGGATTTTCACTGGGACTCAGTGCTGGCACTATGAATCCATGAATCCACTGCTTCTGGATGCCCCTTTTCCCCACTTTATTGGATAGGACAGGGAAAAAATTGAAAGAGGTGGGGAAGATGGGGAGAGAGACACTTCCAGAGCTTCACAGTGGCTTCTGAAGCATCCCCCTACAGGTGGGGATCTAGGGCCTGGAACTCTGGTCCTAGAGTGTGTCCTTGCATTTAGTACTATGTGTGCTTAACCTCGTATGTGACTGCCCCCCCCAACACCATTTTTTGAAGAGTTTTTCTCCATTTAATATTTTAACCCCCTTTTCAAAATTTAGGTGTCCACAGGTGTGGATGGTGATTTATTTATTTTGCCGCCAGGGTTGTCACTGGGACTCAGTGCCAGCATAGCTTCACAATCCCCAGTGGACTTTTTTTCTTCTTCTTCTTTGATAGAAGCTGATAGAGACAGTGAGTAGGGGGGTGGGGAGAGGGAGGGAGAGAGAAGGAAAGACACCTGCAGCACTGCATTAACTTCTGTGCAGTTTCTCCCCTTCCAAGTGAATCTGGGTCTTCAAGTATGTTAATGTGTGTGTGCCCTACCAGGTGAGTCATCACACAGGCCCTCGAACATCACTTTTCTTGACGAGTTTAAGTGTATTTTAAAGTCAAAAACTGGTCAAGTAGTAATACACGATAAAGCAAAACATAGTAGAAAACAGTCTAGTATTTAACACAGTTTAGAATCTAGAAGGTTACTGACCTGGTTTAACGTATTTCTGATTCTATCAAAGTTTATTAACACAGAACTAACTTTTGATGAATTAAAGGGCATGGAGGGCTAGCAGATTCTCATTTTGATGAAATTTGTCTATATAATATGTACAAGTGCTGCTGCCACCTAATAATTTTTTTCCTGAGGATTGCGAGGATAATCTGAAGAATTCCATTTTTATTTTTGGCATGATTAACCTGTTCTAGGTCCCAGTTAATGTATCATGTCAATTTCTGAGATGAAATCTTACGGAACTAATAGTATAGCAAAAAAAAAAAGTATTTTATGTTCCTTCAAAATCATGGTATGAATGACTAAGGCACTAATTTCCCTGGCAGGAGGTGTTTTTTTGTTTGTTTGTTTTTCCACCAGCGTTGTTTCTTGGGCTTGGTACCAGCACTATGAATCCACTGTTCCCAGCAGCCACTTTTCTTTCTTCCTTTCTTCCTTTCTTCCTTCCTTTCTTTCTTTCTTTCTTTCTTTCTTTCTTTCTTTCTTTCTTTCTTTCGCCTCTAGGGTTATTGCTGGGCTCAGTGTCTGCACTACAAATGCACTGTTCCTGGAGGGTATTATTTCCCTTTTGTTGCCATTATTGTTTATCGTTGTTGTTGTTATTGTTATTATTGCTGACATCATTGTTGGATAGGACAGAGAGAAATGGAGAGAGGAGGGGAAGACAGAGAGGGGGAGAGAAAGACAGACACCTGCAGACCTGCTTCACTGCTTGTAAAACAACCCCATGCAGGGAGGGAGCCGGGGCCTTGAACCAGGATCCTGAAGCCAGTCCTGCTTTGCGCTTAACCCACTGTGTGCTTAACCCACTGCACCTGCTGCACTACCACCTGGCCCACCTCTCTTTCTTCCTTCCTTCCATCCTTCCTTCCTTCCTTCCTTCCTCCCTCCTTTCTTTCTTTCTTTTTCTTTATTTCTCTCTCTCTTTACTTTTGCTTTGTGTTTTCCCTCCTGTTTTGTTTTATTTATTTATTTATTTGTTTGTTTGTTGGGGGGATTAATGCTTTACAGACAACAGTAAATACAATAGTTTCTACATGTATAGCATTTCTCAGTTTTCCATACAATAAAACCCCCACTACATCTTCTGGCATTTTATTCCAGGACCTGGATTCATTTCATTGAAGATGTTTTAAAATTTAGATTGAAAAGAGTTCTGCCAATATTCACCTCTAAGTATATGATAGTTTCTGGTTTAACATACAAGTCCTTGGCCCACTTGGAATTTACTTTTGCGTTTGGTGAAATATAGTGGTTCATTTTCATTCTTCTGCATGTTTCAACCCATTTTTTTCCAACACCATTTATTGAAGAGACTCTCCTTTCTCTTAATTAATGTGGGCACCTTTGTCAGAGTAGATGTTCATAGAGCGCCCTCTCTCTCTCTCTCTCTCTCTCTCTCTCTCTCTCCTTGACAGGGCAGAGAAAAATTGAGAGGAGAGGGGAAATAGAGAGGAATGGAGAAAGACACCTGCAGAACTCCTTCACCATTCAGGAAATGTTCCCCCTGCACTTGAAGAGCAGGGGCTCAAACCCAGTTTCTTGTGCTTGGTGATATGGGCATTTAGTCCAGTGCCACTACCTGGAGCCCCTGGGACAAAGAATATTACAATGAAGCAAACAAAGGAACAACTGAAAGGGTCACAGTTGTTTTAATAGTTGTATTGTTTGGTTTAAATACTTCAGTTTTGAATACCAGTTTTAGCTTATAAAACTTTAAGATCAAAATCGTTACCTTATGAATTTGTTGTGATACTTGATTAATGTGTTAGACATAGCAGTTGTTCAATATATGTGCTGGGATTTTAATATTCATATTTTACATTTCTCTCCTGAATATGCACATGAGGTGTTTGGATCACAGAGAAACTTCTTAGCATTTTAGTAATATACTAATATGTCTGTCCCTGCCCTTGCCTGACTGAATTAATTCTGGAGTGAGGTGTCAAGAATCAGTGTGGCTTATCTTTCGTGACTAGTTGGACAGTCTGCAGACAAGGGCTAATGGAAGATGCTTTTTCTCTCAGGGGATGAAACAGCAGCTTTCCTTCACTATGGAAAGAAAGAATCTCTTCGGAAATGAAAGGGACCTTGACTTTTTCTTTTGATATACTCATTGACCAAGTGTTTTGATATATTTATATGCATATACTTCAATCAGTTACATCATTGAGTGTATATGTCATTTCTTAAAATGTGGCTACCTTCCTGAACGATTTCAAATAATAAGAAGGCTGCATTCAAAGAAGAACAAGGAGGAGGAGAAGGAGGAAGGAGGAAGGAGGAAGGAGGAAGGAGGAAGGAGGAAGGAGGAAGGAGGAAGGAAGGAGGAAGGAGGAAGGAGGAAGGAGGAAGGAGGAAGGCAAGGTGGAAGGCGGAAGAAGGAGAGGGAGAAGAGGGGGAAGAGGGGGAAGAGGGGGGGAGGGGGAGGGGGAGGAGGAGGAGGGGGAGGAGGGGGAGGGGGAGGAGGGGGAGGAGGAGGAGGGGGAGGAGGAGGAGGAGGAGGAGGAGGAGGAGGAGGAGGAGAAGGCGGCTTCAGTAAACCAAAGTCCATTTCCACACCCTTTCCTCTAACAATCCTGTCAACTCAGCTCTAGGATTGAATTTTCTATAAAATTTCAGTGGCTGACAATGTCCAGAAGGCAGTGATGTGTAACCATGGCACAGGGCAGTCACTGCAAGGTGTTTTCTCCTGAAAATAACTAGAGATTCATGGAGCATGAGAAGCCCTTTTCTAGACAATGTGAAATGAAACAGGAAAATACGCTCCAATTACTGCGCTACATGAATATCCAAAGGGAACAAAGAGATATCAGTCAGGAGGCTATTGTCTCCCTAATTACATTCCAAATTGGAAATGGCAACTTGTTTTCTTCCTCATATAATAGTTCTCTAAATAAATTGTCTTTTCCTGCTGTCTGCTGCTCTCTTGAGGATTTAGTTATTTAGGGATAAAGAACTTGTGGTTGTGAAAAGCATGGGTTATGAGCCAGCTCCCTGCCTGGGAAAGAAAATGGGAAGGATTGGGTTATGATGTGTTGAAAATTGGATATTTTTTAGTAATTCATTTGTAGTGATTTGGCCATTTTGAAAACCTTTTATAAAATTTATGTATACCTCTTTTGACTGTTAGAATGCTGACTTGGCACACTGTGATACACAGCTTTGCTTCCTCAAAATCACTTGGTTTATTTGATAATAAGTTTTTTTAATTGTCTTAGTGGATTTTCAAAATAAAAAAATATTTGATAGAGATTTAAGAGCAAAAGTCCCATTAACATTAGTCAAATTTTACTATCAACTATCAACTCATCATTTTTAAATAAAGGAATATTTATTAGCATCAGATGCTGATTCTATATTTTTAGAATTCATTTTAAATCTGATTCATTTTTAATAAAATCTGATGACTAAAAGCTTTTTGCTGATAAATTTCCTCAATTATTAGTTACTTCTATGATTTTTTAAATGAGGATATTTCTATGTGTAAGCTTTTAGTTAAATACCAAAAATAGTAAGTTGAAAAATTCAAGGGTGAACGTTATATGGATAATATATATTTTTTTCAAATCATTTTATTGGAGATTTACAGGATGGCCATTGACGATACAGGAGTATAGTTTCTTATTATCATTTTTAAGTCTTTATTTATTTGATTGATAGAGACAGCCAGAAATTGAAAGGAGAGTGAAGATAGAGAGGGAGAGAGACAGAGAGACACCTGCTGCACTACCTCACCACTTGTGAAGCTTTCCCCTGCAGGTGGGTACTGGGGGCTCGAACCTGGGTCCTTGTGCATTGTAACGTGTGCTGTACTGCCCAGCCCCAGGAGTATAGTTTCTTATCATCATAGGTATTTGCACACTACTCTTACCACTAACCTGAGTCTCTTCACCATTGTGTGTCCTGGGTACCAAATACCCTCTCCTCCTCCCCATCTTCTCAGAGGACAGAAGTTTTTTTTTTGTTGTTGTTTTTTACCAGAACACTGTTCAGCTCTGGCTTATGGTGGTGCGGGGGATTGAACCTGGGACTTTGGAGCCTCAGGCATGAGAGTCTATTTGCATAACCATTATGTTATCTACCCTCTGCCCAGGACAGAAGTTTTTTTTGCTTTGCTTCAGTATACCTCACCCAGTTCACCCTGTGTTAAAACCTTTTTTTCTTGGTTTCTTAAGTACTGCCTCTACGTGAGTTCATTTAGTAGTTATCTTTTTCCTTCTGGTTTATCACTACATAATTCTTCCAAGTTCTAACCGAGATATGAAATAGGAGAAAGTGTCATCATTTCTTTCGGCCGAGTAACGTTCTGTTGTATATGTTAGATGAGTAATGTATTGCAAATTTATTTGTTCATTATTTCACGCTGATAGTCACAGAATTGGCTTTTGTTCTAGAAAATAATTATAAACTATTACCTTTTAAGATTATGGTCATGGAACACTGGCAAAATATCTTTTGTTGGATATCGTGCTGCTTTGCCATGTGCACAACTTGGGTTCACGTCCAAGCCCCACTGCATTGTAGGAAGCTTTGCTGCTGTGGTCTCTCTCACATTTTCTCTGCCTCTTTGACTTCTCTGTCTCTAACTAGCTAGCTAGCTAACGAACTATCTAACTAGACAAGTACATAAATGAAGAAAGGGAAAAGAAAGAAAAAAATGGAAAGATTGTGGTCAAGGGCTGGGCTGTGTCACACCTGGTTGAGCACAGACATTCCTGTGAGCAGGGACCTAGGTTTGAGCCCTGCTCTGCACCTCCAGATGGGAATTTTCACAAGCAGTGAAGCAGGGCTATAGGATATATATATATATATATATATATAATATATATATATATATATATATATATATATATATATATATATTCCCCCTCTCGATTTCTCTCTGACCTATCAAATAAAACTGAAAGAAAAGAAAAAAGAGGAAAAAGTTAAAGGCCACTGGGAGCAGTGGATTTGTTGAGCTGACACCAAGCTCCAATGATAACCTTGGTAGCAATAAAAATAAAAGGAAAGATTTTTGTCAGTTTTATTGGGGGTTACTGACTTACAGTTCAGTTATTGACACATGGTGCAATTTCTCATTTCCTGGTGATAGATCAGTGCTGAATAGTCTCGCCTGCAACTCAGTTCCTTTTCCATAATTATTCAACAGGACCCTAGGTTTTCTATATATACACCCTTCCTACTTCAAAGTCCTTTGCTATAATGAAATACATCCCACCCTGCCAGACTAGCTTCGTGGGTGGGAGACCAGGGACTCATGGCTGAGTGGTATGCAGATCAGTCTTTATTCATGTGGAACACAGCACAATCTAAGCCAAGCTATCTAAACTATCCTGTCCTTATATATATGCTCACCAAGTAGGGTGGAAACAGGATGTGACGTAGAGAGGGTGGAGCGAAAAGTGACTGGTGCAAATCAGGGTGTACTACGAGAGGGGGCGGAGCAAAAAGACATCATGAAGCAGTGGGGATTAAACCAATGCCCTGCAGGCAGGACGGTGCATAGTTAACAGTGGTTATGTAAATAGAATACAGTGTTAAGCAGGGGGATTAAACCAATGAAACAGAAGGGGTTTTAGAAGCAGAATTAGAAGCATACCAACACCACCCAGTTCAAGTTTTGATTTGTATTTTCCCTTTCTGTCCTCTATTTCGTAAATCCCAGCTATGAGATCATTCAGAATTTGTCATTCCAGGGTCAGGTGGTGGTATACCTGGTTAAGCAATCACAGCACAGAATTTGTACTTCCTTTCTCAAGATGAGGGAAAAGAGATGATGTCATCATATTTACAGCTGAGTAATATATATATATATATAACAATTTTATAATATATATATATAACAATTTTATTTTTAAATTATTTAATCTTTATTTATTTGATAGAGACAGCCAGACATTGAAATGAAGGAGGAGATAGAGGAGACAGAGAGACACCTGCAGCTCTACTTCACCACTTGTGAAGCTTCGCCCCTGCAGGTGGGGACCAGGGGCTCGAACCCAGCTCCTTGTGCACTGTAGCATGTGTGCTCAACCAGGTGTGCCACCGCCCAGCCCTGAAACAATTTTCTTAGCTATTTACCTGTCTTTGGACATCTGGGATGTTTCCAAGTTTGGGCTATTATGAATTGTACTGCTGTGAACATAGATGTACGTGGATTATTTTGGATAGATGTTTTTGTTCCCTTTGGGTAAACTCTCCAGGAAAGATATTGCGGGGTTATACAGTAGGTCTGTTCCCAGTATTCTGAGAAATCTCCAGCCTGTTTCCCACTAGCTGTGCAGAAGTGTCCCTTCTTCCCCTCATTCTCTCCAACATGTTGCTATTGTATTTTTTGTTTGCTTGTTTATATTTGGGTTCAGGCACCTTTACTCATGAAAATGGAAACACCTCTTAGTTTTTAACACTAAAAGAAATTGTTTTAAGCTGTGATTTCAGTTAACAACAATGAAATTCACCATCTTTCCCTAATATCTAGAATTTGTATTATCTAAAATTGTATTTTAGAGGATATTTCTTAGACTTAGACTATTAGTCATGTAAATATAATTCATAGATTGTGGCGATGTAGACTCTAATATATATATATATATATATATATATATATATACATATACATATATATTAGTGTGGACTTCTTTAGCTAGTTTTTTCTCTCTCTAATGTATGGCATTCTCACAGGTATAAAGTGGTGTCTCATTGCTGTCTTTATTTACATTGCTTTCGTAATTGGTGACTTTGAGCACTTTCTCCTGTGTTTGTTGGACTTCAGGATTTTTGGTGAAACTGTCCATATCTTCATCCTGTTTCCTTTCTTCCACTCTTTCCTTCTTTCTCCTTTCTTTCTTTCTTTCTTTCTTTCTTTCTTTCTTTCTTTCTTTCTTTCTCTCTCTCTCTTTCTTTCATTCTCTCTCTTTCTTTCTTTCCTTCTTTTCTTTCTTTCCTTTTGTTTCCTTCCTCCCTCCTTCCCTCTCTCCTTCCTCTCTCTTTCTTTCTTCCTTTTTTATTTCCTCCCATCCTCCCTCCTTCCTCCTCCCTCCCTCTCTCCCTCCCTCCCTCCCTTCCTTCCTTCTTCCTTCCTTCCTTCCTTCCTTCCTTCCTTCCTTCCTTCCTTCCTTCTTTCCTTCCTTCCTTCCTTCCTTCTTTCCTTCCTTCTTCTAAATAGAAAGAAATGTTATATTGGCAGACTCATGTCCAAAAACTAGGGTATGAGCACTGTGGGATTTTGCTTTTATATAGTTATCTTTTCTCACAGCAAGTCTTAGCAACAAGTTTAATAGGTTATTTTCTTTTTACCATAAAAAGAGTACTCTGGGAGTCCAGGCAGTAGGGCAGTGGGTTAAGCACAAGTGGTGCAAAGCCCGGTTCGAGTCCCTGACTCCCAACCTGCAGGGGAGTCACTTGACAAGCGGTGAAGCAGGTCTGCAGGTGTCTGTCTTTCTCTTCCTCGCCTCTCTCATTTCTCTCTGTCCTATCCAACAATGGTGATAACAACAAGAATAACTACAACAATAAAAAGGGGGCAACAAAAAAGGGTAAATAAATAAAATATTATATATAGACATAGACATAGACATAGACATAGACATAGACATAGACATAGACATAGACATAGACATAGACATAGACATAGACATAGACATAGACATAGACATAGACATACCATTTATTTTGCTTATGAGTGAACTTTGCTAACAGACTGTTTTAGCAGGTTGGGTAGAAGATTTACTGACAGCTGGCCAAAGTCAAATTGATTACTTTTTTAAAAAAAGTGCTATCAGTGATTTACTGGCTTACAGTAAAGTCTTTAACATAGAGGCCCAACCTCTCGTCTCGCACGGACTGGTGTCTAGGAGACAAGGCAGTATTCCAGTGTCTCTCCATGCTGTCCCTCTCCCTCTTTCTCCTAAGTCCTGTGCTTTAGTATAATGTACCACACCCAGTATGCTTTTCATTTCTTTTGAGTCTATCTCAAAGTGTTTTTAATTTCTTAAGAGTCAGGGCCCGCTGGTGACACACTTGATAGATTGCATGTATTGCCATAAGCAAGGACGCAGGTTCAAGACCCCTGTCCCCACCTGCAGGGAGAAAGCTTTACAGAAAAACTCTTAAGAGTCTAAACTATCTATGTTTTTCTTACTGCATGGATATATTCTCAGTAATCTTCATTTTCTTTGTGGTTTAAATAGTGTTTTTGCTTATTGCATGAGAGATATACAGAGCACTCTGTCTAACATTTGTAGTGCTGGGGAGTAAACCAGCAACCTCAACCATATAAGCCCTATTCTCTATGAACCAAGATATCTGATGGACTCAATCTTTAGCTCTTCTGTATTGAAAGTGATTGCTAGGTAGTTCTTGAGGAATTTTTTTTTCTTTTACCTTTATAGCCTCCTTTATTTCAAGGTGTATAACAACAGTCTTAATTTCACACATTGAAATTACAGAATCTAAAGTTAAATAATACAACTCAAAGAAGTAAATGATTGAGACATCTTTCAAAGAAAATTATAGAAGCCAGATTCTCAAGGAAAGTTAGTATATCACTGACACATTTTTTAAAGGTAAAAATAGTATGGTGTATGTTGTGATAAACATTAATTAAGATAATATGATACTGGGAGTCCGGTGGTAGTGCAGTGGGTTAAGTGCACGTGGCACAAAGCACAAGGACCGGCATAAGTATCCCGGTTCGAGCCCCCGGCTCCCCACCTGCAGGTGAATTGCTTCACAGGCAGTGAAGCAGGTCTACAGGTGTCTATCTTTCTCTCCCCCTCTGTCTTCCCCTCCTCTCTCCATTTCTCTCTGTCCTATCCAACAACGATGACATAAATAACAACAATAAAACAACAAGGGCAACAAAAGGGGATTAAAAAATATGATACTATCAAAAGTAAATGTACATAGTAGATACATCATTTAAAAATATATATATTTCTTTGTTAGAGTGGAGTGATGACAGTTAGAAAAAGAACCAGAATATCACTATGGTACCTGTGAGGCCTGGGACTGAATTTAAAACCTCACCCGCTGAGCCACCTCCTGACAGCAGCAGATCATCTGTTAGAGTACTTGCCTTGCTACCTACATGCCAGTGAATTGGCAGAACAGGGCTCTGTGATGCTATTGCTATCTCCTCCCTATCATTTTAAATAAAAATAATGAAAATTCTGCCTATGAATAATAATGAAACCATGCATATGTGAAGCCTTCAAGTAGAAAGAAAAAAATTGATTCTATGAATACCATAATTCTTGATAACAGGAAAGCTCCTTGAGGGTTTCAGTAAATAACTTTTGTGTTATATGCAATTAAAAAAAAAACAACTGCATGCAAAACCGGTTCAGTGAATTAATGCTAGATTTAGCTTCAGTTGAGAAAGTAAATTCAAATGAATAAATCAGGTAGTACAATGTTTCATTCTTTGCTAAAATAAACTTTTTTAAATTTCAAATTGTCAAGACACACTCTGCACAATGTGTTGATGTGATAGGAATAAACTGTATTCTGATAAAAATGCAGCCACCTTAAACATTCTGTCTACTGCCCCAATCAGTTTCAGTACAGTTCTGGAGTAATACGATTTGTGGTGGTGATTTTCTAAAATGATCTATTCAGATGTACTTTTTCCTGAACATATTGGAATGATGAATCTGCTGTTTGTGTTCAAAACGGTTTTCTGTTCAAATGGTTTTATGATAGCAACCTGCAATGATAAGTCCGGGCAAGCTGATAAGTTTTTTTTTTTTTTTTTGACAGTCATGTTGACTTCAACCTTTAGCTTTAATATGATGAAGCTTTTCCAGATATGCTCCTTAATTTAATTAGTCAAGTTTTACAAGTGGGGTGTGTGTGTGTGTGTGTGTGTGTGTGTGTGTGTGTGTGTGTGTAAAATGAAGATGTAGAAGTATTACCCTCTCAGAAAAAAGTATCTTTTGTTTCAGGTCCATACACAAAAAACAAATCCATCTACTGCTTACACAATGCCTTGTTATCTACAGATTAGTCTGTAACACAGATGGAAAACTGAAACATTAGTTTCTGTACTTGAAGTTAATCTGTTTGGACAGAGGCTCAGATTTTATGAATGCATTTGCTACCTTTGGATTCACATTTTATTTCAGAACAGAGCATTGGAGCTTTTATGGGGCCGGCAGGGTGTCAAATTGACTAGAGTTGAAAGGTGTTGTATAGAACATAGTCTATAGTTGAACTAAGAAATTGATACCAGTTCTCAAGTAAGTAACAAATTAGCCAACAAGCTTAATCATTTCTGTTTGAATTTTTATAAACTGTATTGGGAAGTGATATATAGTATCTGAAGCATGTTCTGCATCACTTGTGATATAAAACTAATAGGATGGAAAATTACTTTGAGAAGAAAGGGAGTCCATATTATATCCTTGGCTCTCTTTATTTAAAATTGTTCAATAACTGAATAACAGTTGAGGAATTCAGCATTTATGATGCTGAAAATATCTTTTATATAAAATCTTTATATTTAGAGAGGGATTTTTTTTTACTATGAAAGTACATTGTATGATAGCAAGAAATATAATTTTATCTAAGAATTTTTTGAAGTGAAAGGTTTTGGATGTCTAATACTATGACTGAGAATAATTTAATTCCTCACCTCATTTTCTTCCGACTTTTATGTAAAATAACCTTTTACTTTTATTTCCTCCTATGGTAATATGTTCCTGAAATATTAACATATATTCAAGGAAAAAGATGAAAAAAATTAATAAATACTATTTCAGAAAATAGAGTTTCCTTGATATAATTTCTGTGCTTTCCTAAAATAACCAGTTTTTCCTTGAATTAAAATATAATTAATAGGAACACATACATAACACATATATCTATAAACATACTAGAATATGTATTCAACCCATGTTTTAAATTTTTTATATGTGATTTTACAAGATTGTAATATAATAGGAATATAGTTCCAGACAACACTCACAACCAAAATTCTGTTCTCCCAACCCCTGAACAATAACCACCATAGTTATCTCAAAGTTTTAGAGACAGGCTGGGTATTTTATCTTTCTTCTTTGCAAGTTCATGTGTGGCAGCATCCAGTTGTCTTTCACTTCCTCACTTACTTTGCTAAGCACAATCACCTCAAGTTTCATTCATTTTGTCCTGAAGAGCACACTATCATTTTTTTGCTAATTGCAGAGTTTTATCTCATAACTTCTTTACCCAGTCATCTGTTGATGGGCATTTATATAGAGTGCTCGTGTGTCTTGTCTATGAGAATGGTGGGATAATCACAAAGAGTGAGGCAGGGGAGATAGAGAGGAAGAAAACAGAGACCAGGGGCTCCAAACTAGGTCCTTGCTTATTTTAACGTGTATGCATTACTAGGTGTTCCACCACCCAGCCCTTCACTTTTGTCTTCAACTCAATCTTTTGGACAGATTAGTTGTAAAGAAATTTCCTTGGGAAAATGAACTACACTAATATTTAAAGTTAAGCCAAGTAGTCTCTTCAGAGAATTAAGGTATGGAAATCTCTTCTTCTCTTTCTCTCCTTCTGTTTTTGCCACCAAGGTTATCAGTGAAACTGTATGCCTACACAATTCCTCTACTCCCAACAGATTGCTTTATACGTATTTATTTATTTATTTATTTATTCATTCATTTATTTATTATTAGAGATAGTGAAAGACATACAGGGTGAAGTAAAGAGACAGAGAGATGCCATAGCACTTGCTGCACCACTGTGAATCTTCCCCGGTGCAACAATTTTTTTTTTTGCTTTATTTTTATTTTTCTTATATTTGATAGGAAAAGAGAGAAATTGAGAAGGGAGGATGAAAATAAGAGAGAGGGAGTTGGATGGAAGCACAGCAAGTTAAGCTCACATGGTGCTAAGCGCAAGGATCGGCACAAGGATCCCGGTTCAAGTCCCCGGCTCTCCACCTGCAGGGGAGTCACTTCATAGGCAGTGAAGCAGGTCTGCAGGTGTCTATCTTTCTCTCCCCCTCTCACTCTTCCCCTCCTCTCTCCATTTCTCTCTGTCCTATCAAACAATGACAACATCAATAACAACAACAATAATACCTACAACAATAAAAAAAAACTAAGGGCAACAAAAAGGAATAAATAAATAAAAATAAATTTAAAAACTAACTAACTAGCTAAATAAGTAAATAAAATAAGAGAGAAAGTGAGATACCTCTAGTATTGTTTCACTGCTCCTGAAATGTGTCAGATATGGGGACTAGAGGCTTGAACCTAGATAGGGACCAGGGGCTGGAACCAAAGGCCCTTGCTAATAGTAATATGTGTGCTTAATCAAGTGTGCCACTGCTCAGCTCTTGTTTTGTTTTTTTTTTCTTTCATGGAGATAACCTTAAAAGTTCACTCATGCTACATGCCATTCATTCACTATACCACCCTTGGGAAGGATAAACACTACTTTTTCTTTTAAAGTACTTGTCAGTAAACTCCTGAGGAAAGAGTTTTGTATGTTATTTTCAAGAAAAATGTTTATATATGCGCAAATATATTCCTATACATATAGTCGGTCTAAAGTGACTGAGGGTTGATGCTATCGCTATGTGCACTACATAGCCCTAAGACCAAACTCAAGAAGTGTCTGGAAGGATTGCTATCATATAACAGGAAAAAAACAAAAAACAGGCCATGTTTTACTTTGCACAAATTATCTAGCAAGGGTGAAGGAAGGTGATAAGCTCATAGTTCTGTGGAACAGATATTCCAGTGTCTTAGACTTTATTCTCCAGGAACCAATCTAAGATTAACTTTTTCTGGAAATCTGTAGAGTTTGGACATCTCAGATATTTTGAGCCTCACTCCCTAAATAAATACATTTTATTACTTAAAACCTAGTCCTTAAACTTTATTCTATGAGTTCTACCCATGTATTTCCCATCAGAATAGTTCAAATATGGACCTTCCATTTTATAAATATCACACATGCACAGGCTGGTGTCCTCTGCTTTTCTAGCTGATATGCACTTATGCTCTGTCTTTCTCCACCAGGTCATATAACATTGTATGTTATACCATAGTGTAGCATATGTTGTGTTACTATTAAATTAGATAGCACTTAAAGACTTTGGAAACCGGTGTCAGTCAGATTTTGCTAGGCAACGCAATCATGAAATCTCCATGGCAAACAACACAAAACATTTATTTCTTGCTTATGCACCTGTGAATTGCTAAAAATTGCTCTGCATCTTTGGGTCAGGGCAACTCCGCACATTTCTCTTTAGAGTTTGCAACCAGAAGGGTGATAGCTGCCTCGAGTGTGTACTTCTTCTTACTGTGCCTGAAACATTAAGAAAACCAGTAAAAGTGCCTAATCACATTTCAAGTCATATCTGCTAAATATTGACCAAAACAAGTAAAAGACCAATGTCAAAGTCTAGGAATGGGGTAGTATAGTTCAGAGCATTTACCAGAAGAAGATTGTAAAGTAGCAGATGAATAATAGTACAGCAGGGGAGACAAGAAATTTAGACAGTAGTTCAATATATCAGGAAGTACAGTACAGAAATATTCAGAATAACTTTCAAATACTATTTTGATAACATAGATGTTCATGCATCTTTGTGCACTTAACACTGCTCTTACTTGAGCTGAGTGGTGGTGCACCTGGTTCAGTGCACATGTTACAGTGAACAATCCTCAGGTTCAAGCCTGTAGTCCCCCACCTGCAAAGGGAAAGTTTCAGTAGTGGTGAAGCAGTGTTGCAGGTGTCTCTCTATCTCTCTCCCACTCTGTTATCCCCTTCCCTCACTATTTCTGGCAGTTTCTATTCAATAAATAAGTAGAGATAATACAAAATTATATTTTAAAAAACATTGTTCTTACTTTACTTTTCTCATCTATAAAATGGAAATTAAAATACTGAAAGTTTTACTGTAATAATTAAAGATACTGTATGTGAAATGCCAACATTAGTGCCTTAATCTTATGTACAAAATAAACATACCTTATTATTTTATTGATAGCAATTTTTATTGCCAGAGGATTACCTCTGGGGCTTGAATTCTGCACTACAAATCCATTCCTCTGAGCATATATATATATATATATATATATATATATATATATATATAGACAGAGATTTTTAATAGGACAGTGATAAATTAAGTGGGGAGGGAGAATTAGAGAGGAAGAGAAAAAAACACCTCAGGACTTTTTGTTCCTGAAGCTTTATCCCTGCAGCTGGGGATTAGGGGCTCAAATCTGGAAACTTGACCTTGGTACTGTGTGCACTCAACCCAGTGTGCCACCACCAGGCACCCTTGATAGCAATTCTTTCATATCTCTTAGAGATTACACCTTTAAATGCATCTTTTTCCACAGGCATTACTTGACTCAGAGTTTGCATGCTGAACACTGAAACTGACAGACATCATCACATTTACAGTCCAGAAAATTCTGCTCCCTATGCAGTTCCTCAGAAATCTCCTTACAAACTTAAACTGGACAGTCCTTTTTTCTTTTTCTGTTCACCCCCCCCCCCATTTCGTTATTTCTGTACCTGTATTAGTTAGGATCCACCAGCTGACATTTTAACATTCTGTAGAGGTCTCTTTAGCCAAATCAAAAGATAATTCTATACATTTACAGGCTCTTAATGAAAATACTTTGCCAAGTTCATTCATTGTTTGTTAATTAATTAATTAATTAATTAATTTACTTATTCATTGATTCATTCATTTACCAGAACACTGTTCAACTCTGTCTTCTGATTGGTGCAAGAGGTTGATTCTGGAACTTCAGAGCCTCAAATGTAAAAGTCTTTTGCATAAACATTATCTTATCTCCCCCTGCCACAATAATTTTATTTTAAAAACACAGATCACCATTTCTTTTAACTTCCAAAAATAATTTGCTTTCCCACCCCAAGATTTGCTGAGACTTTGGCATTTTTCCAGTTTCTGTATCGTACGTACTGCCAACAATATTTCTTTTAGATTTTTGCTATGACAGTCCTTCAATACTAGAAAACAATTATTGCTGCATCCGCTAAGTTTTTTTGTGTTAATAGATTTATGATTTCTTTAGTGTCTTAATTTAATACTGATTTAAAACATCAGTCCATGATCTTGCTTGTCTGTGATGTAGACTGGTCTCCACTGTTGGTAGGTTATTAGTGGAATGATTGCTTTTTAGAAAGACCTCAACTGGTGATACTCTTCTTGGTTCCATTATGCTCTCTTATCTCTCAGCAGGATGGCCTGGGCTTGTTTTCAGTTGACTCTCAAGGTTCCAAGAGAATGAATAGAAACAACAAAGTGTTTGAGACCTAAACTTGCAACTGGCACACTATCCCTTCCACTACTTTTTATTGACCAAGCAAGTTACAGATTCAACCAAAAATTATATGAGACTATGACCTCCAGCTCTAGATATGAAAAGCTATAAAAGTTGTCTGTGAAAGGACATACAGACACTATAGAAGATTATGAGTTATTTTGTAATATTACTACATTAGACAATATCTTGTTTCTAGTAACTATTATTTCAATTGATTTATACTATTGACTTGTCTTCAATTATATTATGTGTAATATATCAATGTATATTCAGAAGGCTTCAATGTATATATAAGCATATTATAGTATATATTAATAACATATTAATTAACTTATATAACATTTTCCATTCTCTCTCTGACTTATTTCAGTTTGTATGTATTTTCAGTGTCTGGTTCTTTGTGAAAAGTTGAATAGCATTCCATTAGTGCACATGCATATAAATACATATTTGTGATATATATTAAAACTCTTATATTCACTTATTCATTAATGGACACATAGGGCTTCCATAGTTTAGTTCTACAAGTAATGCTGCAGTGAACCTGGCAGGGGAGGGTGCATAGCTATTTTCAAATGAATTTTTTGTTTTTATCAGATAGGTACCCAGAAGTGGAATTGCTTTGCCATCTGGTAGATCTACTTTTAATCTGATGTTTTCCTCAAACATAAAAAAATTTAGATAAATTTTTGGTTTTATTATTTATTAAGTTTACAAAATAACAGCATAAAAACTCCATTTACTTCATGTATGCATAGTATTAGAAATTATTCTTCATCCAATATATTAAATGACTTCACTAAGAATTTTACCACTAGATGGGAGAGGTAGCATAGTAATCCACCAAAGAAGCATGCATATGTTCAGCCATATACACACATAAGAAAATTGGCCATTCAAATCACTTTATTATTCTTTTCCATTTCCTATTTATTTATTTATTTTTACTAGAGTACTATTCAGCTCTGGCTTCCAGTGGGATTAATCCTGGGACCTTTGGTGATTTGGGACATGAAAGTAATTTGCATAACTATTATGTTGTCTCCCCATCCTCAAGTCATTTATTTGACCTAAATAGAAAATATTTCTGATTTTCTATCAGAAACTTTGCTTTAATATATAACATGAAAGTGTTTTCTTTTAAAAAAAATTTTATTGGAATTGGGCTGTAGTGCAGCGGGTTAAGTGCAGGTGGCGCAAAGCACAAGGACTGGCATAAGGATCCCGGTTCGAACCCCGGCTCCCCACCTGCAGGGGAGTCACTTCACAGGCAGTGAAGCAGGTCTGCAGGTGTCTATCTTTCTCTCCTCCTCTCTGTTTTCCCCTCCTCTCTCCATTTCTCTCTGTCCTATCCAACAATGACAACAACAATAATAACTACAACAATAAAACTACAAGGGCAACAAAAGGGAATAAATAAATAAAATAAATATTTTTAAAAAATGTATTAAAATTTTTTTTTTTATTTATAAAATGGAAACACTGACAAGACCATAGGATAGGATAAGAGGGTACAATTCCTCACAGTTCCCACCACCAGAACTCCGTATCCCCTCCCCTCCCCTGATAGCTTCACTATTATTTAACCCTTTGGGAGTATGGACCCAGGGTCATTGTGGGTTGCAGAAGGTGGAAGGTCTGGCTTCTGTAATTGCTTCCCCACTGAACATGGGCATTGGCAGGTCAATCCATACTCCCAGCCTGTCTCTCTCTTTCCCTAGTGGGGCAGGGCTCTTGGAGCTCCAGGACACATTGGTGGGATTGTCTGCCCAGGGAAGTCTGGTTGGCATCATGGTAGCATCTGGAACCTGATGACCAAACTTTCCAGTTTTCAAACAGCCTCCTTGCAGTACTCAGGCCAGGTATTGTCTCTGAGTCACCATCTTGGCCCCGCCCCCCCATGAAAATGTTTTCTAAGTATACATAATGTAAATGTAATTATAGTATATTTTTCTTGTAGCCCCCTATGTAATATTTAACAAGCCAATATTCTGAAATAGTGGTAACACAATTGATCAGACATTAGAATATATATATATATATATATATATATATATATATATATATATATATATATATATAATAAAGTGCATGTGTGTCCACTTTGGAGTCTAGTGGAAAAATCAATGCTTTGAAAAATACAAAAAGGAGATAGTTACTATTCCCATTAAAATATAACAACATATAGTTGACTATGTAAGCAAAACTCTAGAGAGATAACCTTTGATTATTTTTCTAGTGAAAAATTAATGCTAGTGATTTTAAATCCCATGATTTATAGATCGGTTCTCATTTATGAGCTCTCCTGTGCCCATCAGACTTGGTTGGGGAGCTGGCTTTATAAATAACAGGTGCTGCTCTCAAGTGGAAGCCTTCAGAGTCACTGTAAGGTCTAAACTGCTTTTTTAAATTTTATTTTTCTTCTCTGTCTGTAATGTGAACAACACTGTATAGATAAGGGCCACTATTCTGTCCTAGATTCTAGAGTGAAGAGAACATGAAGTACAGCTGTAGAACATATAACATGAATAGGAAATCAGAAATAAACTTACTTGTGGTAATGTCAGCAAGACAACCTTTTGCTGCCATGATATAAACCAGTAAACGCACAGAGACTGAAGAAAAGATGTTTTTGTCTTCTGAAGTGGGGACTCTGGGATATTTCATTATTTTGTGGAGGTTTATTTGTGTTTTCATGTATCATTATTGATGTTCATTTTTAATAATACAATATTTACTCTTAGAACTGTGTTACACCAAGGCCTTTATAATTTATTTTCCTGGAAGAGGGAAACATGTATTGTTCCATTATCTCCATATTTGAAGGGGAGTGGTGAGGAATTTGTTAACCCAATTTTAGCTTTATTTTCTATATGCAGAAAACTGGCATTCTTTGTGTCCTGTCAGTTGTAAAAGAAGTGCCAGTATTACAGAGAGTATAAATAGTTGTATTTCCTTTCCAACAGCTCATTTCTTTAAAGTTTCTCACTTAATTGAAATATGTTAGAATTTTTAAGTATAGATTTCTTTTTACACAGAACAGAGTTATATATTTTTCTTTAGGTGTTCTCTATATATATTAGTGTCTTTTAAATAAGTATTTGTTTATTAATTTTTCATGGAAACAAAGAAGTTGAGAGGAAAGGAAGAGAGAGAGAGTGGAAGACCCCTGTAGTACTGCTTCACCACTCATGAAACTTCTCTCCTACAGATGGGGCAAGGGGGGTTTGGACCTGGGTCCTTGTATATTGTACCTTCTGTGCTCAACCAGGTGATTCACCAGCCAGCCCCTATGTTCTATATATTTTATTTTAGACAAAATGCCCAATAAAAATCGGATCTCCTTGTGTTTGTTTTCGTAGTGTAGTGGTTGTTACATTTGCCTCATAAATAAACATGACCTTTCAATTCTATAGATTAGTCCTCACTCTTTAATATTTTATTAGTGATTTAACAAAACTTACCAAACGTGTAAAATAATAGCAGTATAAGTCCATACTGTCCCCACCACCAGAGTTTTGTGTCCCATCTCCTCCACTGGAAACTTCCCTATTCTTTATCCTTATGGGGGTATGGACCAAATTTCTTTTTTGGGTTCCAGAAAGTGGGAGTTCTGGCTTGTATAATTGCTTCTCACTGGACATGGGCACTGGCAAGTCAATTCAGACCCCCAGCCTATTATTATCTTTCCCTACTGGGTAGGGCTCTTGAGAGGTGAGGTTCCAGGATACATTGGTGAGATCATCTGCCCAGGAACATCAGGATGGAACCATAGCATCATCTGCAACTTGGTGGCTGAAAGGTAGTAAGACATAAAGCAGGGTAAATTGTTTAATAAACAGTAACCCAAAGGTAGGAATAGAGCAGACGAAATTAGGGGTCTTCCTATGAGTGGAAGCTAGGAAATCTATTTTTTAGGTATGTTCCAAGGGACCTGTGTCTTTAGCAATTTTTGTCTGAACCTGATAGCTAACATGCAAGTCTGGGAAGATGATGTCAGAGTTGAGAGTAGGGCTAGAAAGCTGGATTAGAGCAGAGCATAGTTCCCAAACATGAAGAAAATATATAAATACCATAACTCTTGATATTCCACATTAGAAATTGATTCGCTTAGTTCTTCTATGTGGAGAATTATACTAAAGACTAGTAAGATAGCTTGCTAGGGAGTTTGTCTGCTTTTGTCATTTTTGTCTTGCATGTGACTCAGATGAAGGCCAAATGCCTGCCTCAGACGTAGCCTTGATGTCTTTCCAGTCTCTCTTTCCCTTTCCCTTTCCCTCTGTCTTCTTTTTTTTCTCCTTTTTAAAAATATTTATTTATTTACTTTTGTTGCATTGATAGGGTAGAGAGAAATGGAGAGAGGAGGGGAAGACGGAGGGGAAAAGAACAGTAGATTCCTGCAGCCCTGCTTCACTGCCTGAAGGGGTGATTCCCCTGCAGGTGGGGAGCCGGGGGCTTGAACCAGGATCCTTATGCTGGTCCTTGCGCTTTGCACCACCTACACTTAACCCGCTGAGCTACTGCCTTACTCCCTTTTTTCTCCGTTCTGACATTTCCAGGTTTTATTAATCTGGATTATTTTTTTTAAGGAAGAGATAAAGGCGGAAAGATACCATAGTTGGGAACTGAACATGTGTGGTAATGCAAACAGCCTCCCTTGAACTATCTTGTCAGTTTTCTCTCTTTTTACACCTGAAAAAGTTGGCTTGGAGTTGTGAAACCTAGGTGATGGAAAAAAAAAAACACATGTTACAAATTAATACTTTATATCTAGCATAATTGCCAATTAGCATAAAATAGTTGTTATTTGAAAACGGCATATTTATTTTTAAAGAGTCAGATTTAATTTTTCTTTAGCAAAGTTAATTTCCAAAGTAAAGAGTAACATATTTTTTATTTCTGTTCAAAGGATATCAATGTCTTAACTACAGAGAAATACATATGTTTTATTCTTTTTTCTGTTATTTATTATTATTTTAGAACTTTTATCTAGTTATTTCTGGTAGAGAGAGAGAAGGCAGGGGCCTCCTTCAATACAATGGTTTCCAGGCTCAAGCCTGGGTGACGCACATGGTACAAATTGCACTATCCAAAGCAAGTCATTTTGCCAGCTCTCTGTATATTACTTATTTGATTCAAGGGAACGCCGTTAGAATCATTTCCTGAATAGGGATGTTTGGGAGTCTACACACGTCCCTTATCGTACTGTGCACAAGCATCAATTCAGGACTATTAGACAAAAAGGAGGTAACACTTACCTGGTAGTTTTCAAGTGTTCGATTCTTTAATTTTATTTTTTCTTATTTATTTATCATGTGTGTGTGTGAGTGAGAGAGTGAGAGACAGAGAGAGAGTCTGATCTAACTCACAGTGGCAAGCAGGTAAGGTATAACTTCTACTGCTCAGCAACCTACTTGACCTTACTGCTTCTTTATTAAATAAACAACAGCAAAGGCTTCTTGGAAAAGGGTGCCGATATTGCAGTTAATCTGCAGTTAATTTGTCCTACCTCCACTGTGAAAACCTGGTCAAAGGGCTTCCTCCCCGACCACTATGTACAAATTCTACATCTTTTTTGTGGGTACCATTTAGAAACTAAACCTTTTATCCTGTCTTCCAAATGTAGTTTCAGTAATCAGACTGGACTGAGAATACCATGAGACTTATGCTTTACATTACAAATTATAGCAAGTAAATATTGGAAGCTGGTCGGTGGCTCACTGGGTTAAGCACACTTATCAATCACCATGTGCAAAGATCTGGGTTTGAGTCCCTGCTCCTTACCTGCAAGGAGGTGTCTTCATGATGGTGAAGCAGGTCTACAGGTGTCTTTTTTCCCTTCCTCTTTATCTCCCCTTCCCTCTCAGTTTCTCTCTTTCTTGTCAAATAAAAAGAAAGTACAAAAAAAAAAAAAAAAAAAAGGAAAAAACGGCCACCAGGAGCTGTGGATTCCTAGTGCCTGCAAGCAGAGCCACAGCAATAACTCTGGAGGCAAATTCTAGGACCTATTCTGATGAACATACAACCCTGTTGGGGAGACCTTGCCTAGCTTCTTTTTCTCTGCCTTTCCAAAACTATCAAGAATTCTTCAGTTAGTATTGTCAGTATAATAGTAACTCAATATTTGAACAAGCTAGGGAAGCTTGGATGACTTTCCCAAGCTGACAAAGAATTGTAAAGCCTGCAAGAGTGTTTTGTTGTTTTTTTGTCTGTTTTCTTTTTAGTCTTTTCTTTCTTTATGGACTCAATTTCAGGGCAAATTTTATTTTATTTGCTACCAGAAACACACAAGATGGGTTGTTGTACTTTGATTATTCAAGTTCAAGAGTATATAGATTTAGAAAATTAAAAAAAAAAAAGTGTGTTTCCACAATATAAAAATAACATGGTGACTTAAAACATTTTCCCCTATGTCAGGGCCTTGCATATGCACTATTCCACTGTTCTCAGTCTAATTTTTCATACATTTATTCCAGGGAGAGGTAGACAGAAAAGGAGAAAGAGAGAGTGAGATGTGTTACTCTTCCATTTATGGTAGATGATAGCTTTTGTTCTCCCTTAAAGCACCAGGGCTTTGTTAAAGCTAAAGCATATAGCTTAGTGGGTGAACTGTATCATGGCCAGTTAAAACATTTTAAACTCTGGGCTGGCAAGATAATAGTGCTCTTCCTTTGTCATATGAACAACCCAGGTTCAAGGCCTGTCTTGCCACAGAGAAGAAAGCTTCAGTGCTGTCCTGTCTTTTTTATTCTGTCTCTGCCTTGTATCTGAAAATGATGGCCTGGAGTGGTGAATTCCCAGGGTTGAAGAAAAAAATTATTTTTCATCTCAGTGACTAAAATATACAAATGAAGGAATGAAGCACTTGATTATGAGTTAAACTTGTTCTTGCTGAATGTGATTATGTGTTATTCTGATATTACATTTTATATAAAATTTTATCTTTATAATAAATTCATATCATACATTTACATAATAAGTACTAGTAATTCAAATTATTAAATTCATCAGTGATATACTTAATGTCAGAAAGGGTATGAACCAACAATATAATACATTTTAAGGGATGAATTTCAAGTCTGCATCCTAAGGGGAAGACTGAGGAAAAAAAGGCTTAGCACATAGGGTCTGGCCCTCAGCACTGCATATGATAGAATGGTGCTCCGTTGTCTCCCACAGAAAATGATATAAAAAATACTTTTATTTTATTTACTTAAACATTTTTACTATCTTTATTTGTTGGATAGAGATAGCCTGGAATTGAGAGGGAGTAAGAGACAGAGAGACAGAGAGACACCTGCAGCATTACTCCACCTCTCCTGAAGCTTTCTCACATCAGTTAGGGACCAGGGGCTTGAACTCCAGACCTTGCGTATTGTAACCAGTGTGCTCAACCAGGTACACCACCACTGGTCCCTAAAGAAATACTTATAAAGAGGAATATAATTTCTGGAAGAACTGTTGAAATATTTTTTTCTAATTTGAGTTTTCCTAAAATAATATGTTCAGGTGGAAAGAAGAAATGGTAACATAGGTCTTCTAATAAAATAGGACTTGTGATAAGTTTCTGACATAGGCAATTGGGCTGTACACTTCACCTTTCACCAAAGTGCCATCTTACTCTGTCATAGGATGCTAGAGTACTGTACAAGTATTTCTATGAGGTTGTGGATAGTGTAGTGTGTTTCTTGTCCGAGGTGCATGCAGTATTAATGACTAGAAACTAGAGACAACTGGCAAAGTTACCCCTCCTCTTCTTGGAATTATTCTGACCTTCATTTTCCTAAAATTCTTCATATAATACTATTTGCACAAACTGGAAACTTCCACTCCATATTTCATGCATGCCCCATAGAAGTTCATAGAAGTATTGTGTAGACAGACATTTGCTGTGTTGATGACAGTTGAAATACCAGTCATGACTGGGGAAATTGTGTGTTGATAGCACTCATGATTTACATGCACGAGAGCCCAGATGTGAAATCAGGGGCCAGTAGCATAAGCTAAGTAGAACCATGGTCAGAACAAATAAACATAGAAATCCTTATTTAGAAGACTGCTCTATGATTTTCAAAAGTTATCTGTGTTCATCACAGGGGAAAAAACATTTTCTTTTGGTGGTACTTTTGTTTTTCTCTTTCTGAATTATTTGAAATATAGTTGAAGCTCTTAAAGTGCTTTGCAGGATTAAATGAGTTTTAAAGATAACACTATTCTTACTCATAATTAGTCTAGAAATAACTACTGTAAATACTTTTCTTTCATTTAAATATTTTCTTACATTTTTTTCATTTACTGAGTATGAACATTGAGTATGTGAGTATTGCTTTTGGCATTTAAAAATGGCTTGACTAAATAATTAAAAACTGTTATGATTATCTCATAGGAACATAAATTCTGTCAATCATTTTAATAAGTAGTAGGTGGGAGTCAATAGCTTAAAGGATATACAAAAAGATTCTCAGGCCTGAAGTTCCAGAGTCCCAGGTTCAATCCCCTGCACAAAAAAACCAGAGCTGATCAGTGCTCTGATAAAATAAATAAATAAGCAAACAAATGAATAAGATATTTGGGCTGTCTGGAAAAAAACACCATCTCTTCACTTGTGTGGTGCTCACATGCCCAAAGAGCAGCAGATGTCAGGCACCTTGGTGGTCGTCTTTGTAGCATTAGCAGCAAACCCAGTCAGTCATGTTATAAGATATTTTGGGAGCGATTTGGGATGTTGCTTCTGAAATATTACTTCTGATTGTTTTGAGAAAGCATATTTTGGTCACATTACCTTAGTGAATTGATCAAGTCTACTTTTATTTTTCCCAAGAAAGTAACTGTATGTGCTTTTCCCTAGTTTTTTTTTTTTTCCTTTCAATTTCAATTGTACTAAAGTTTTCAAACTCGTAAAGGTAGGAGTCTTGTCAAAAGTTTGACATTTTTCTGTGGTAACACAAATTTTACCAATGACCATATGCTAAAAATCCATGCTCTTATGAAACATGTGCAGTATACATGCATTTACTTATGAAAACAATGGTGAAAGAAAGTAGTTAATGAATTTAATCATGTTGTCTCTATAACATTCAAAGCAGGTAATTTCTGAACATGTACTTTAGCTTAAAGATACTTTCTCTTCCTGGATTATTTTAGTCCATCTCCAGGGAGTTCTGCTGCCTTATTGGATGTGAGACAATTTACATGTGATAAAAATAAGTGAAAGTCATGTGGTATGCCAGATTTCTTGTGGAATATGAGTAATCATCCTGTTGGCATGGCAAGGAGATTCATAGAAAAACACTTTTGTAATTATTGCTGAAAATTAATTGTAACTTACAGCCTTTATTTATAAAAGAAGACATAGGTTTAATTCCTAAAGGAGCATGTAAATCTTCCTCTGTTTATTACTTCTCCATGAAATATGTATTTTCTTCACCCATCAGTCATTAAGAAATTAATATGTATTGAACACTTGTTATAACTAAGATACTAGGCTAGGTGATTAGAAGACTATTTGGAACAAAATATATTCAAGAATATGCAGCTTCTAAAGTCTTCTATCCTCACTAAGAATGTTGCATAAAGAAGAGACAATTTCCAAATAGGAGACGCTTCAGAATATTCTGTCAGTGAGCCACCAGTTGGATGTAATAGTGCAGAGGCAAATGGAAAGAAAACGGGCAAGACTAATGTTTCTCCCACTCCTGCTGTGTCCATTCAGCAGTACCAGGAGACTGAGAAATAGCCATCCAGTTATACTTGCCAGTCCCTGTTCAGGGCACCATTTGCCGGTCTAGCTTCACAGGTGGGAGACAGACGACCAGGGACTCATGACTGAGCTGGGAACGCAGTTCAATCTTTATTGAGAGCGGGGATGCAGTTCAACAATCTAATCTCATCTAATCTCTCTTCATTCAAAAGCCCTGTCTTTTATATCTCCTGAGGCGGAAGTGTCAGGAAGCAGAAGTAGGTAGGATAGGGGGTGGGGAGAAGAAAAATAGCTTGAGAGCCAGTTGGGATAAAACCAATGAAAACAATGATGACGTAAATAGACCACAACATCAAGCAGTGCAACAGAAGGGGTCTTAGAAGCAGAATTTAGAAGCATACCAACAATACTGACATGTTTTCCTTGCAAAAAGTTGGAATTATCAATAAATTCATTGAACACATGAATTGATATTTAACTTTACTAATGATAAATCTTTTGCTACCTATGGATAGTAGATTTTAATATGAGGATACCATGATGTTGTTTTCGACGGGTTATGTTGTTTTCGCCAGGCTAGCTTCATGGGCGGGTAACAGACGACCAGGGACTCATGGCTGGGCTGTAGGCAGTATCTCTTTATTCATGCAGGATGCAGCACAATCTAAGACGAGCTAAGTTAAACTCAAAGTACAGTACTGTAAAACTCACAATGCTGTCTTTATATATACTTGCCAAGTAAGGTGGAAACAGGATGTGACATAGAGAGGGTGGAGAGAAAAGTGACTGGTGAAAATCAGAGTGTGACAAAGAGGGGGCAGATTAGGCGAGAATCCTATCACTGAACCACAAATGCCCTGGAGGGAGGGTGGAACTTGTTAACAGCGGTTATGTAAATAGAATGAAGTGGTTATGTAAATAGAATAGTGTTAAGCAGGGGGAATTTAAACCAAATGAAACAGAAGGGGTCTCATGCATACCAACAATTCTCATGCATACCAACACCATGACAATAAGATATTTGGGTATTTGATTTCTCCCTTGTCTCAATTTTCTTGGTTCTTGTTTTTAGTTCACTTGGGTTATTGTTAGGTATTATGACTTGCACTATGAGTCCACTGTGCCATGTGACCTTTTTATTTTTATCTATTTGATTATTTTAAAAACTTTATTTGTTTATTTATTTTTGTATGGAGACAGATAGAAATTGAGAGTGAAAGGGAGATAGAGATAATAAGAGACAGAGAGATACATGCAGCCCTGTTCCTCTACTTGTGAAACGTTCACCCTGCAGGTAGGGACCAGGAGCTTGAACCTGGGTTCTTGCACTCTGTAATATGTGCATAAACTAGATGCATCAACACCTGGCCTCCAATTTAATTTAATTTAATTTAATTTAATTGAAAATTTCAGAGTAGGGGGCTGGGTGGTAGCACAGTGGGTTAAGCATAAAGATTCAGGTTTGAGCCCCCAGCTCCCCACCTGCAGGGGAGTCACTTCACAGGCGGTGAAGCAGGTCTGCAAGTGTCTTTCTCTCCTCCTCTCTGTCTTCCCCACCTCTCTCCATTTCTCTCTGTCCTATCTAACAATGATGACAACAATACTAAGTACAATAAAAACAAGGTCAACAAAAGGGAATAAGTAAATAAATAAATAAATAAATAAATCTGTCCTATTCTTTATCCCTCTGGGAGTATGGACCCAGGATCATTATGGGGTGCAGAAGGTATAAGGCTTGGCTTCTATAATTGCTTCTCCACTGAACATGGGGGGTTGGCAGGTAGATCCATACCCCCAGCCTGTTTTTCTCTTTCCCTAGTCGGGTAGGGCTATGGAGAGGTGAGGTTTCAGCACAAATTGGTGAGTATTCCTACCTGACTTGAGCCAGATCCCATAAACTTAATACTGGTTTGGGTACAACAAAGGACACTCAATGCTTTAACCACTGGGAGAAAGTCTAAACTCCTCAGATAAATAAATTACTACAGGGGCCAAGTAGCAGCACACTTAGTTAAGTGCACACATTACACTATATAAGGACCTGGGGTGAAGCCCTTGGTCCCCACCTGCAGGGGGAAAGTTCCAGGAGTGGTAAAGAAGGATTGTAGGTTTTTCTCTTCCGTTATCTCACCCCACCCCCTCCATTGCTCTCTGTCTCTATGCAATAATAAATAAATAAAATATTTGAAGAAAGGGGAAAAAAAAGAAAAACAAATCTAGAAAAAAAAGGAAATAAAAAGAAGTGACTACAAAAGTTGCATAATGGAAAGAGACTGGCTCACTTAACCAATGGTCTTTTTGGACCACTCTCAGGCCACCCCATCACCCAGGGTCCTAGAGAGGGTTTCCCCGTAGGTAATATGGACCTAGACCTCTGATGTATCCCATTTGGGACTTCATCATAAGCCCCTTTGTAGACTTTTTTTTTAGGACCTTACTCTCACTATAAAAATAGCAATGGTAGGGGTTGTCCTACTCTCCAAAGGGAGGCTGGGTCATCCTACTCTGCCACTCAAGCAAGAGTGGTCCTGAAATGAGCACAGCCTAGAATGCTCCCAGCTATAATTGTGGACTTCCAGCTCAGACTGACAGGGACTCAGTCCCTGTGCTAAAGATGAATGGGTATGGGCCCTGGGTTAGATCACTATGGTAAACAGTTAATTTCATGTATATATTTTCTTCAAGTTTGCAAGCAACTCTCTGCCCTAATCCTGCTTCCTACTTCTACTCTCAGCTCTGACACCATCTTGCCAGACAATACATCTGGTCCATCCCCATGTTAGCTATCAAGTCTATTAAAATATAGACTCCAAGAAACATTCTTAGAATAGACTTCTTAGGGGCCAGGCGGTGGCGCACCTGGTTGAGTGCACACATTGCAGTGCACAAGGACCTGGGTTCAAGCCCCTGGTCCCCACCTGCAAGGGGAAAGCTTCACGAGTGGTAGAGTAGGGCTGCAGGTGTCTCTCTGTCTCTCTTTCCATCTCCCCCTCCCCCCTCTCAATTTCTGGCTGTCTCTTCCAATAAATAAATAAAGATTAAAAAAAAAAATTTAAAAAAAAAAAAAAAAAAAAAAGAATAGACTTCTTAGATCCCTTCTATCTTAAGATACCTAAGATGTATCTCCTCTATTCCTACTTTATGATTCCTGTTTATTAAATATTTTTGTCCTGCTTTCTATCTTACTGCATTTCAGCCACCAAGTTCCAAATGCTACTATGATTCCATCCTGACTTCCCTGGGCAGATGACCTCACCAATGCTTCCTGGAACCTCACCTCCCCAGAGCCCTACTCCACTAAGGAAATATAGAAACAGGGTGGTGGTGGCGGGGTATGAATCTACCCACCAGCATCAGTGTTCAGTGGAGAAACAATTACAGATGTCAGAATTCCAACCTTCTGCACCCCCAAAAGAATTTTGGTCCAAATTCCCAGAGAGATAAACAATAGAGAAGTTTCCAATGGAGGGGATAGGACACGGAACTCTGGTGATGGGAAGGAATTATATTGAATTATATCCCTATTACAATTAAACCCTTACAATCTTATAAATCAGTATTAAATCACTAATAAGAACATTTAGAAAAGTGTAAATTTTTAAAAAGGAGAGAGGGAGAGAGGGAGATAGAGAGAGAGAGAGAGAGAGGGAGAAAGAGATTCACCTCTGTTTCACTGCTCTTGAAGCTTCTCCTGTAGGTGGAGACAGGGCTTGAACCTAGATCTTTCAGCTCAGTTGGTTGTGCAGCTTCCTGACCCTATTATCTCAGTTTTCAAAGATGAATGTTTTAGGGTATATTTTGTCACATGAGAACAGCATAGATATTTTGAAACAAGTAAATATACATATACAAGTGTTGTTTTTAAAAATATCTTACTGATAGTAAGCATGACATTTTTTCCCTAAAGCAGAAGTATCTTTCTTTTTTGAATATTATCAGATCTCTGTCCTCATTCAGCTTATGCAGAACTCCCTGATTTCTTCCCCCTCTTTCCTCTATTTGAAGACTGCAGAATGGCTGGCTGTGTTTCACCATTAATTTCCTGGTTACTCTAAGACATTTTAAATCCATTTTCCTTTATATAGTCAGGCCCTTCACAGGAAAGAAATGATTATATAAGTACTTTATATATTTTATGTGTTATGTATTCTTGTTTTTTTCTTTGCCCTGCAAAAATTTGTCCGAGTCTGACAGTTCAGCGTGTAATATGTTAGAGTAAAAAAACAGCACTTTTAGGGACAATTATAGTTAATAATAATGTGAATTTATAAGCTCGTATTTATGGAAAATCTGTTTTTTAATTTTTTTATTTTATTTATTTTTTATTTAAGAAAGGATTAATTAAAAAAACCATAGGGTAGGAGGGGTACAATTCCACACAATTCTCACCATCCAATCTCCATATATCCCACCCTCTCCCCTGATAGCTTTCCCATTCTCTATCCCTCTGGGAGCATGGACCCAGGGTCATTGTGGGTTGCAGAAGGTAGAAGGTCTGGCTTCTGTACTTGCTTCCCCGCTGAACATGGGCGTTGACTGGTCGGTCCATACTCCCAGTCTGCCTCTATCTTTCCCTAGTAGGGTGGGTCTCTGGGGAAGCGGAGCTCCAGGACACATTCGTGGGGTCTTCAGTCTAGGGAAGCCTGGCCGGCATCCTGATGACATCTGGAACCTGGTGGCTGAAAAGAGAGTTAACATACAAAGCCAAACAAATTGTTGAGCAATCATGGACCCAAAGCTTGGAATAGTGGAGAGGAAGTGTTAGGGAGGTACTCACTGCAAACTCTAGTGTACTTCTGCTTTCAGGTATATTTTTTGTAGTAGTTTACGGATACGTGTGAACATATGCTCTCTCTCATAGAAACTGGTGTAAATCTAGGTTTTGGGACTTTGTTAGAAAGTGAACCACCTCAGATGAAATTAGAGTATACCATGAAAGGAAAGGTCTCACCCGAGCAATGAAGCTGAAGGGTTGTCACTCCACACGTGAAGTCTCTGGACACAGTCTGAAGTGAAGCATGTTGAGGTGGCAATCGTTGCGTTGGTTAGGTTGTGATCGGCGGATGCAATATTATTTGATATGGATTGGGCGAGGCATAAGGGAAAGTGGGCCCTATCCAAGGGTTCCAGGACTGGGGGAAGTAGAGGCTCTATAGTGGAGATGTGAGGTTCCTGCTGTCTTAGGATTCATCACATTATTTGGTAATTGGGTTAACTTTGAAAAGTCCTTTTGTCAGGGTTTGCTGTACAGTACCCAGTATCTTGTATATATCTGTGCCATTGGTTGCTTCTGATCTTCTTGGTCTAGGCTTTTGAGAGTCTGTATATCAATTACACAGCCTATATATTGAAAAGATTCAGTTTGTGTTTTGAAAAACTTTGAGACATACAATTAATCTTCCCCCTCTCGTATTAATTAACTAGTGATTTATATGACTATATTTTACTAGGAGTGTACATAAACACCATTCCCACCACCAAAAGACTGTGACCCATCCCTCCCACCCACTCCCACCCCCCACTGGCCCAGGAAGCTGCATGTCTACCCCTCACCACAGGGTTTTTACTTTGGTGCCCTACTTAAAATTTGGTCAGGTCCTGCTTTTAGTTTCCCTTTCAGATCTTCTTCCTCAACTTCTGTTGATGAGTGGGATCATCCCATACTCATCTTTATCTTTCTGACTTAGCTCACTTAACATAATTCCTTCTAGCTCTGTCCAAGATGGGTCAGAGAAGGTGGGTTCATTGTTCTTGATAGCTGCATAGTATTCCATTGTGTATATATACCACAGCTTTCTCAGCCACTCATCTGTTGTTGGGCACCTGGGTTGCTTCCAGGTTTTAGTTATTATGAATTGTGCTGCTATGAACATAGGAGTACACACCTCTTTTTGGTTGGTTGTTATGGAGTCCTTGGGGTATAACCCCAGGAGAGGAATTACTGGATCGTGTGGAAGGTCCATGTCTAGCCTTCTGAGAGTTTTCCAGACTGCTCTCCACAGAGGCTGTACCAATTTACGTTCCCACCAGCAATGTAAAAGGGTTCCTCTGTCCCCACAACCTCTCCAGCATTTGTTGCTGCTGTCCTTTTTGATATATGCCATTCTTACAGGAGTGAGGTGGTATCTTAGTGTTGTCTTAATTTGCATTTCTCTGACAATCAGTGACCTAGAGCAGTTTTCCATATGTTTGTTAGCCTTTTGGATCTCCTCTCTAGTTAATGTTTTGTTCATATCCTCTGCCCATTTTTCGATGGGGTCATTTGCTTTTTTGGTGCTAAGTGTGCTGAGCTCTTTATATATTTTGGTGATTAGTTTCTTGTCTGATGTCTGGCATGTGAAGATCTTCTCCCATTCTGTGAGGGGTCTCTTTGTTTGTTTAATACTTTCTTTGGATGTGCAGAAGCTTTTCAATTTGTTGTAGTCCCATTGGTTTGTTTCTGCCTTAGTCTTCCTTGCAATTGGGTTTGGAAAATCTGTTTGTGTCATATGTGGGTGCTATGGCACCGTGTGGGGTGGTGGTGACATAGCCCTCTCCCTTTCTCTGTTTTTCTGAAATAAAATAATGGCAATGTCCAGCAGGAAGTGCCAAGATTGTGAATATACAAAGCCTTGGGGTCCCTTCTCAGAAAAAAAGAAATAAAAAAGTGAAGGTGGGAAGGAAAGGAGGAGAGGAATGAGAGGGAAATAGAGGAGAGAAGAGGAAGGAGAAGGGAGGAAAGAAAGGGTAAATCTAAAAGGAAGGGAGAGAAGGAGAGAGAAGTAAAGGAGGGAGCAGGGTAGTTATCTACTTGGTTGAGTTTACAAGTTATGAAGCAGGAGGACATGAGTTTGAGCCCCCACAGAAATGGAAGCTTTATAAGCAGTGAAGAAAATCTGTAAATGTGTCTTTCTCTCCCTGTCTCTCTCTCTCTCTCTCTATCTCTCTCTCCCTCCCTCAGCTTCTCTCTGTCCTATCTAAAAAACAAAGTCGGGGGTGGGTGGCCATGGAAGCAGTAGATTCATCTTGCAGGCACTGAACCCTCGTGATAACCCTGGTGGCAATAAGAAAGAAAGAAGGGCAGGAAGGAAGGCAATAAAAGAGGAAGGAAGGAAGGCTGTGAAAAAAGAGAAAAAGAAATGCAAAACCTCACATTCCATGTGAGAAGCACGTGTAGGTACAATCAGTGACCAAAAAAACTACTTCAGAATATGCAAGGGGTCTTTCAGACTTCTCTAAATGCTGCTTTGGTGCCTCCTTGGCCAGCGGACACATATTCAAATGGGAGATTTGCTTTACACATATTTCATAACAGTGAAATTACTATGATTTCATATGAATTAGTAGGGATTGTATTAAGGTTACGTTATGGTTTCTGAAATTGGTAAAAAAAAAATATTTTGTGAAATTGTATTGGATGAGCAGTCAAAATAGAAAAGAAGAAAAAAGGAAAGGAAGAGGACAAATTAAAAGGTCGACCAGAGCAGCGGATTCGTAGCGTGGGCACTGAGCCCAGTGATAACTGGGGCCAAAAAGTAACAAAAGAAATACTACTACTACTAGTAATAATGTGTGTTTTTTTTTTCATGAAAGTACAAACCCAAGCTTGTTTACATATGAATCAGGTTCAGCGTTTTAATTGTTACTTGCCATTTTTGTGTTACGATATCAATGAATGCCCAGATGATGTTCAATCAGGGAAAAAGATTAAAAAAAAAAAAAAAAAACAAGAAAAAGAGCAAATGAATGAAAAACAGTATTTCATAGCTCACGGAGACTGACCCAATTGTGAGGTTAATGTGTGATCGTTAGTTAAACAAAGAAAATATGCTATATGGAATAATGATAACCTCTTTGCATGAATTATAGCACCATTGTCTATAGCCACTCATCATTTCAGTAGGACGTGGCAAAATCCATGCCACGTTGTTGTGTGTAACTTGAATCCTGACGGTTGGAAGGCTATTCAGAGTTTCATTTCAATGAATGGTGTCCAGTGTAGGAAATCAAGTTAGCTACCCCTATGTGCTATTCATGTCTCAGCTGACCAGAACAGTAGTTTTATATAAAGGGTAGAGATAATGAAACTTGAGTTCAACTATCAGCCACAAGTATACTTTTAACTTTTTACATAACTTCAATGGGTTTATTTTTCTTAGTTTTTTTAAAAAAATATTTATTTATTTAAAAAAGGAGACATTCACAAAACCATAGGACAAGAGCCCCACCCTACTAGGGAAAGAGAGAGGCAAACTAGGAGTATGGATTGACCAGTCAAAGCCCATGTTCAGCGGGGAAGCAGACCTTCCACCTTCTGCATCCCACAATGACCTTGGGTCTATACTCCCAGGGGGATAAAGAATATAGGAAAGCTATCAGGGGAGGGGAGGGGATACAGAGATTTAGTTTTTTTTTTTTTAAGGGATTGTGCTAATGATTTTAAAATTTACATGATTCACATCTCAGAAGGTAGCACAGTAGACGGCTGGACTCAAGCAAAAATTGAGAGTTCAATCCCCGGAATCATCTGTACTAGAACAGTGCTCTATTTCTTCTCTCTCACTGATAAATAAGTCCTTTTAAAAATGACCTAATTTTATTAACATGGGTAGTACTCATTTGGAGGGCATAGTCCATAGGAATTCTGTCCAGGAAGGATCTAATTTGAAGCTAAACTCAAGGGACTTATCAACTGAAAAATATTCAGGAACCTAGTGCTAAATTATGCTTTGAAAGTTTGTGTTTAAGCGAAAGTGTTATGTTATCTAGAGGTGAGAAATCTTACAGGCACTGATTGGTAATAATTATAAGAACATTGAAGGCCCAGCTTTCTTCTTAAGCTTATCTCTTCAGATGTTTGTTTGCTAAAAATTTTATTGATGGTTGCACCAGCACATTGTTCAGAAAAAAATGATTAACTGGTACAACATAGGTCATTAGAAAACTTTCATGTATATACATGTATGTATATATATATATATATGTATATATATATATATATATGATCTAATATTTCTTTAACAGAAAGCCATATTTGTCTTACTTGATTTTAATGGGATCCTAATATCAACATTTATAGTTATTTCAGCATTTAAGATAAAGAAACACTACCTACATTCAAAAGTTGACAGGTCCTCTCTAAGGATAACCTTTATTATTTGTTAACAATTGATATGAAAGGAAAGTTTTGCCCAAGACCACTAAAAGAAAAAAAAATTCTGAAGTACTCTATTATTTCTGATCATGAATTTGAAGATCATTCCCAAGTCAGGGCAGTAAACTTGCCAGAGGGAATAGAATTTGTTTGCTTTTGGGACACTACAATCCAGTGGGAACATGAAGGTATTATGGTCTCTATTAGACATTTTCTTCTCTAGATGTGTTTTATTTTGTGTACATTGTTCAACATCAGAAGTGGCAATGATAATTCTATAATCAACATAATGGCTTGGCAGTCTAGAAAACACACGTAGAAATCCATGCTCTAAGAATTATTATTGGGAAATAATAGATGTAATTTTTGATCTCTCTGTAATTCATCTTCTTTATCCATAACCTGCAAAACCTACCTAGCTTCAAAGGCCTTTAGGATATTAGTAGTGCTTTATACATTACACATACAATTATTTCTATAATGTGTACAATGTACTGATAAATTGGTCTAGGAGATTTAGTGTAGCTGACGAACTGATAGAACTTAGACTGATGAGTATAGGCTATTTTAGATCAGGAAAAACAGGATATTACACACCAAGGAATTAGCAACTGTGAAGTTCAGAACTCAGAGCTTATATGGCTCATGGCAAAAAAGTAAAGGAAGAAATTGGACAGAAGTAAGTATGTAGAAATAATGTGACCCTTGTCCTGAAGGGCCCTCTGTGCAAAAATGAGACATTTGGATTTTTCTCCTAAGAGAATAAACCATGGCTGAAATATAAATAGTTGAACATGGCTAATTTGACTTACCTTTAGAAACTTCCTCTCATTGTCTTTGATTCCCTCAATTTTTTTCCCCCAATTCTTACTACTATTTCTCTAGTTTTGGACCCCTACACATTTTGTTCACACAGTGGCCCCGCACTCACACAGTTATGGTATCCCTGAGCTTGGTTTACTTTGACCCTCAGCTGTCTCCAAACTAACCTTTTTTCTTCTGGCCATGGTACAGTAGCTCCTACTTCTTACACTTTTCCTTTGGATATGGCTAAGAGTGACTCCGTAATTTAGTCCTTGAAAGTTGTTGTCTTGGTTACGATTTGTAAATATAAGGTATTCTTGGTAAGCGATTACAGGCCAGGAAACATTTCTTGCTACATTATCACTATGTTCACAATTCATTTAATTTAGTTTTGTTTTCTTAGAGCATAAAAGATTATCAAGGCTTTCTTTAGTTAATCTGATTTGTTTTATTTTTATATGCCACATATGAATAAAATCATACATTACTTGCTTTTTCTAATTGAATTGTTTTACTAAGCCTAATACACTAGAGTTTTATCTGATGATAGCATTTCATCTTTCTTTTTTAATTAATAATGATTTAAAGTGATTTAATAATGATTAACAACTCCACACAATTCTCACCACCAGAGTTCTGTGTCCCACCCCCTCCATTGGAAGTGTCCTTATTCTTTATCCCTCTTTTTAAATAATATTTTATTTAAGTGAAAGATACTGAAACACACACACACACAGAGAGAGAGAGAGAGAGAGAGAGAGAGAGAGAGAGGAGTCAATACAGAGAAAAAAGTCAAGAAACAGAGAGAGAGAGAGAGAGGAGAGTCAATGATCAGCTCTGGCTTATGATAGTTCTGAGAATTGAACCTGAGGCCTTGGGAATCTTAGGAATAAAAGTCTTTCGCTTAATCATTATGTTCTCCCCCATTCTTCATAATTGAATGCATATCCCACTGTGCATACATAGAACATCTTTGACCTGTTTGCCAGTTGGTAGGCTATTTGCTGTTTCCAGTTCTTACCTGTTGTAAAGAATGCTGCAGTAAACATGAGATTGTGAATTGCTCTTCAAACAGCATTTCTTTATGTTGGGGATAAATACTTGTAAGTGGGATAAGTCGATCCTATCAAGTGTCTTCATTATTTTTTTAGGAAATGCCATGCAGCTATCCATAATATTTGTACCAATTTACATTCTCAATAGTGTAAAACATTCATTCCTTTCTCTCTGATACTTTTTATCTTTTTTTCATACAAAGTGATTTCCCCCCACAAACTTACAGATAAGAGATTCTATATAATTTTTATTTTTATTTGCATTTTCTTTTTTAAATTTTAACTCTTTCCCCTTGTTTATCGTCGTTGTTCGATAGGACAGAGAGAAGTGGTGAGGGGGGGAAGACATAGACGGGGAGAGAAAGATAGACACCTCTAGACCTGCTTCAATGTCTGTGAAGCAACTCCCCTGCAGGTGGGGAGCTGGGGCTCAAACCCGGATCCTTACATTGGCCCTGATGCTTAGCTCCACTTGCGCTTAACCCGTTGCGTCACCACCCGGCTCCCTTTATTTGCATTTTCCTAATACTGCATGATAACGATCACCATTTTGTGTGCTGACTTGCCAATTGTATGTTTTTCTTGGAGGAGTGTCTGTTCAGATATTCTGATTTTTTAAACCAGATATTAACTGTTTTATTGTTGAACTTTGTGAGTTCTTTCTATACTTTGGATATTGACTCCTTATTGAATGCATATGTGAAATTACATTTTCTCTTATTAACTTGGGTATCTTTTTGTTTCGATGGCAGTCTATACTGGCTTTCTGTTGATTTTCTGGATAAATAAGAGATAAGCATCACATTAAATGACTATCATAAAACACCTGTTAAACACATTGGTGGAAACATTGAAATAGATTGATTTATTATGCCATCACAAAAAAATCCTCCTAGTTAACTCTACAGTTCAGTGAGTAAAGTGCTCTAAGATATGTATCTCTAGACCTATACTTTGTGGGTTGCTAAAGGATTTTGGCACAAGACGGTGCTTGCTTTTTGTTTATTTAATTGCGATGCAGTACCAGTCAAAGAAAGCCAAGCATTCCTCGCAGTTTGTTTGTTTGTTTGTTTGTTGCCTCCAGGGTTTTTGCCGGGACTCAGTGCAAGCACTACGAATCCACTGCTCCTGGAAGCCATCACCCCCCGCCCCCGCTTTGTTGCCCTTGTTCTTGTCATTATTATTGTTGTCATTGATGTTGTTGTTGTTGTTAGATAGGACAGAGAGAAATCGAGAGAGGAGGGGAGACAGAGAGGAGGAGAGAAAGATAGACACCTGCAAACCTGCCTTACTGCCCATGAACCCCCCTGCACGTGAGGAGCCCAGGGCTTGAACTGGGATCCTTATGCCCTTCCTTGCGCTTTGCACCATGTGCGCTTAACCTGCTGTGTTACTGCCCGACTCCCCTTACTGTTTTTTTTTAAGACATACACATTTAATGTAGCTATTTTGAAATTATTTTAATGAAAGCACTGATTCTTCTTCTAGCGTTTGCCCTTCTTCCGTAGCCAGTTCATGGCTTTGAAAGTGACTGGGATCCATGTGGATTCAGTCGGCTAGGAAGGATCGTCAGTTTCCCCAATGAATGGGTACTCACAGGATGCACCAGGGGAAGGTCCATCCAATGCATCCCAAAGCACTGATTATTGCACAGCTTACATAGCATTTTATGGCGCTTGATGTATCAATCAGTACATGTCTAAGATCATATAGGAACGCTCTTCACTTGTTTCAACTGTTAATAATTACTCACTCACTCTTCTGTGTAAAAAGCGCTGACAAGCGCTGCTCTAGCTGAGTCCACTGACAAGAGTGTCCAAAGTGTTGCTTTGCAGTTAGCTACAGAGCAGTACTTTTTATTTTTAGTATCTATCTTTGCCACATAGTTTGTTCATTGCCTATCTTGAATAAGTGCAATGCATATTATTGTCTTTTAAAATTTTTATGACTATCTTCATTTATTTATTGGATAAAGACAGCCAGAAATCGCGAGGGAATGGGGAGATAGTGAAGGTGTGAGAGAGAGAGAGAGAGAGAGACCTGCCTCCCTTCTTCACCACTTGTGAAGCTTTCCCCATGCAGGTGGGGACTGGGGGCTTGAACCCTGGTCCTTGCACATTATAATATGTGCGCTCAATCAGGTGCGCCACCTTCCAGCACCTATATTTTTGTCTTTTACCAGTCCCATTCCAAAGCAAACTCCACTGAAACTAAACTACATGGAAATATATATATGTCATCATTTTGGGATACTTTTTCCATGGTTACTTATTTACTCAATTTAATTCACCTGTTACCTTGGTAACCAAACTATAGTTCTCTGCCAATAAATTTCATAACAGTATTCTTTCATCTATCTGAATTTTGTTATTTTCCTATCAGTTTGCCAAGCCAAACATTCAGGTCCTTGTCAGCTGAACTTATGCCCCCCCATCTTTTACTTAAACAAGAAAACAACACATTTCTTTTGAATTGTTTCCCTTTTTTTTTCCATTAAGTGTTTTATATTTTGAACTAATCTTTCTCTTTATTCCTTTCCTGTCTGTGTGTGTGTAAGAGAGGAAGAAACCATAGAACAATCTCACCATTTATGATATACCATCTGTTCCTTCTTCTTTCTTTAAAATATTTCCTTTTGTTGCCCTTGTTGTTTTATTGTTGTAGTTATTGTTGTTATTGATGTCGTCATTGTTGGATAGGACAGAGAGAAATAGAGAGAGGAGGGGAGGACAGAGAAAGGGAGAGAAAGATAGACACCTGCAGACCTGCTTCACTGCCTGTGAAGCGACTCCCCTGCAGGTGGGGAGCCGGGGGCTCGAAAAGGGATCCTTCAGCTGGTCCTTGCTCTCTGCGTCACATGCGCTTAACCCGCTGCGCTATCACCCGACTCCCCTTTCCCCTTTTCTTATCTCTTTGTTTCTCATTCCTGGGATCAAACCCTAGAGCTTACACAGGTGAGGCCTGTACTTTATCAAGGAACCACCTCCCTAGTGATTTTTCTTTCTTTATTCTTTACATCAAACAATTCTACTGACTAATATGTACCAAGTACCAATTAGATATTTTTATTAACTAATTTAATCTTCATAATAATCAGTTAGTAGTACTGTTATCCCCAGTTTGTAAATAAGGAAATTGAAGAACAGATTCATTAAATGAGGACCAGGCAGTGGTGCAACCTGTTTAAGCACAAACATTACAGTGTGCAAGGATGCAGGTTCAAGCCCCTGGTCCACACCTATGGGGGGTGGGGGCTTCACAAATGATGAAGCAAGGCTGCAGGTATCTCTCTGACTCTTTCCCTCTGCCTATCTACCCCTCCCCTCTCAAGTTCTCTCTGTCTGTATTCAATAATAAATGAATCAATTAAAAATATTTCAGATGCATTAAATTTGAAGTTTGCACAAACAGTATATCCTGAATTGTGATCTTATCAGAATAGTTGTGATTCTACTGTAGCTCACTAAATATTCTCACCCCTGATTTCCTATGTGATTAAAAGGTAAAATGTGGGAGTCAGGTGGTAGTGCATCGAGTTAAGTGCATGTGGTATGACACACAAGAACCAGCAGTAAGGATCCCAGTTTGAGGCCTTGGCTCCCCAACTGCAGGGGAGTCACTTCACAGGTGGTGAAGCAGGTCTGCAGGTGTCTATCTTTCTCTCCATCTCTCTGTCATCCCCTCCTCTCTCCATTTCTCTCTGTACTATCCAACAACAAGGACATCAATAACAACAACGATAACTACAACAACAATACAAAACAACAAGGGCAACAAATATATAAATAAAAGGGAACATATATAAATAAATATTAAAAAGGTTAAATGTAAATCAGTGCATACATACACATTGTACAGAGACTGTAACATGTTTTCAATTATTATCGTGATTTTTAGTTATTGCTTTTTTAAAAATTTATTTTTTTTTTAAGAAAGGAGACATTAACAAAATCATAGGGTGGGGAGGGGATACAACTCCACACAATACCCACCACCCAATCTCCATATCCCATCTCCTCTCATGATAGCTTTCCCATTCTCTGTCCCTCTGGGAGCATGGACCCAGGGTCATTGTGGGTTGCAGAAGGTAGGAGGTCTGGCTTCTGTAATTGCTTCCCCACTGAACATGGGCATTGACTGGTCAATCCATACCCCCAGCCTGCCTCTCTCTTTCCCTAGTAGGTTGAGTCTCTGGGGAAGCTGAGCTCCAGGACACATTCGTGGGGTCTTCATTCCAGGGAAGCCTGGCCAGCATCCTGGTGGTATCTGGAACCTGGTGATTGAAAAGAGAGTTAACATACGAGGCCAAACAAATTGTTGAGCAATCATGGACCCAAAGCTTGGAATAGTGGAGAGGAAGTGTTAGGGAGGTACTCACTGCAAACTCTAGTGTACTTCTGCTTTCAGGTATATTATTTTGCAGTAGTTTATGGATACGTGTGAACATAAGCTCTCTCTCACAGAAACTGGTGTATATCTAGGTTATGGGACTTTGTTAGAAAGTGAACCACCTGAGATGAAATTAGAGTGTACTATAAAAGGAAAGGTCTCACCCGAGTGATGAAGCTGAAGGGTTGTCATTCCACACCTGAAGTCTCTGGACACAGTCTGAAGTGAAGCATGCTGGGATGGCACTCATTGTGTTGATTAGGTTGCAATCAGTGGATGCAATATTATTTGATAAGAATTGGGAGAAGCATGCGGGAAAGTGGGCCCTACCCTAGGGTCCCAGGACTGGGGGAAGTTTAGGCTCTATAGTGGAAATGTGAGGTTCCTGCTGTCTTAGGGTTCAAGAAGACAATGGATAGTTACTGTCATCATCACATTATTTGGTAATTGGGTTAGCTTTGAAAAGTCCCTTTGTTAGACATACAATTTTCCCCCTCTCATATTAATTAGTGATTTATATTACTACAATTTTATAGGTGTGTACATAAACACCATTCCCATCACCAAAAGATTGTGTCCCATCCCATCCACCACCCCCCCATTAGCCCAGGAAGCCGCATGTCCACCCTCCTGCTTACCACAGGGTTTTAACTTTGCTGCCTTACATTCAATTTAGTCAGATCCTGCCTTTAGTTTCCCTTTCTGATCTTTCTCAACTTCTGTTGATGAGTGGGATCATCCCATACTCATCTTTATCTTTCTGACTTAGCTCACTTAACATAATTCCTTCTACTCTGACCAAGGTGGGTCAGAGAAGTTGAGTTCATTGTTCTTAGTAGCTGCATAGTATTCCATTGTGTATATATACCACAGCTTTCTCAGCCACTCATCTGGTGTTGGGCACCTGGGTTGCTTCCAGGTTTTAGCTATTATGAATTGTGCTGCTATGAACATAGGAGTACACACCTAGAATATACAGTGGATAGTAGATTTGCATAACTGTCTTATTTCAGCTATCCTCCTCTAGTCCTGAGGTTTTCTTTTCTTTTTTTTTTTCTCTTTCTTAACAATCAGCTGTCTCTGATCACAAGGTTTGAGGTAATCTGGGACAGGGATATTTTACCCTGCTCTATTTTATTATTAATGTTATATAAAGGCATATATCTTCCCCCCCACCCTTTAGGTTGAACAGAATTAACTCTTAGGGTATCTTTCATTGCTAGGGTAGTGGGCAACTTATCTATTGTGGGGGGAACTTGTCTCATTACTCCTACCTCCTCTACAGACTCTCCCCACCCTCCTCCTTCTAGCTAATTAAAAAAAATTAAATTAAATTAAATTAAAAATCAAGTAATAAAAAAACACTTTCCTTTCACTGCTCTTTAATTACAGCTCTTTTTCTTATCTTTTCTCTTTTCTCTCTCTTGTCTATTTTTTTTTCTTTTATCTTGTCATACACTTATCTTGTCATACACTTCTTCCTTCCTTCTTCTTTGCCCTTCTGAATTTGTGAATTATTTTGGGGAAGAAATCTGACTCAGACTGAACTCTCTTTGTGTGTATCTCTGCTCTAGTTACCTTTCCCCTCTTGTTACCCCTAGAATATACAGTGTATAGTAGATTTGCATAACTGTCTATTCTTGCTATCCCTTCTTTCTTTTCTCTTTCTTCTTCACTGGGATTTGGTTACTATTTTTTCACGGACTGGAGAAATTGTTTGGCTAACTGGTAGTGATTAAACCACTTCAATACTTGCTTCAGTTGCTCAGTGAGCTAAGTCAGAAAGATAAATATGAGTATGGGATGATCCCACTCATCAACAGAAGCTGAGGAAGAAGATCTGAAAGGGAAACTAAAAGCAGGACCTGACCAAATTGTAAGTAGGGCTCCAAAGTAAAAACCCTGTGGTGAGGGGTAGACATGCAGCTTCCTGGGCCAGTGGGGGTGGGAGTGGGTGGGAGGGATGGGTCACAGTCTTTTGGTGGTGGGAATGGTGTTTACGTACACTCCTAGTAAAATGTAGTCATATAAATCACTAGTTAATTAATATGAGGACGAAAATTAATTGTATGTCTCGAAGTTTTTTAAAACACAAACTGAATCTTTTCAATATATAGGCTGTGTAATTGATATGCAGACTCTCTCAAAAGCCTAGACCTAGTAGATCAGAAGCAACCAACAGCACAGCTATATACAAGATACTGGGTATTGTACAGCGAGCCCTAACAAAAGGACTTTTCAAAGTTAACCCAACTACCAAATAATGTGATGATAACATTAACTATCGATTGTCTTTTGGAACTCTAAGACAGCAGGAACCTCACATCTCCACTATAGAGCCCCTATTGCCCCCAGTCCTGGAACCCTTGGATAGGGCCTTTTTCCCATATGCCTCTCCCAATCCATATCAAATAATATTGCATCTGCCGATCACAACCTAACCAATGCAACGATTGCCACCTCAACATGCTTCACTTCAGACTGTGTCCAGAGACCTCACGTGTGGAATGACAACCCTTCAGCTTCATTACTCAGATGAAACCTTTCCTTTCATAATATACTCTAATTCCATCTCAGGTGGTTCACTTTCTAACAATGTCCCAAAACCTAGATATACACTAGTTTCTGTGAGAGAGAGCATATGTTCACGCGTATCAGTAAACTACTGCAAAACATATACCTGAAAGCAGAAGTACACTACAGTTTGCAGTGAATATTCCCCTAACACTTCCTCTCCACTATTCCAAGCTTGGGATCCATGATTGCTCAACAATTTGTTTGGCTTCGGATGTTAACTCTCTTTTCAGTCACCAGGTTCCAGATGTCATCAGGATGCCGGCCAGGCTTCCCTAGACTGAAGACCCCACCAATGTGTCCTGGAGCTCCACTTCCCCAGAGTCACACCCTACTAGGGAAAGAGAGAGGCAGACTGGGAGTATGGACTGACCAGTCAACGCCCATGTTCAGCGGGGAGGCAATTGCAGAAGCCAGACCTTCTACCTTCTGCAACCCACAATGACCCTGGGTCCATGCTCCCAGAGGGATAGAGAATGGGAAAGCTATCAGGGGAGTGGGTGGGATATGGAGATTGGGTGGTGGGAATTGTGTGGAGTTGTACCCTCCTACCCTATGGTTTTTTAAATTAATCCTTTCTTAAATAAAAAAGAAAAAAATGATGTTAATAATTGTTAAGTCTTCTTGGCTGATTGATCCTCTAATCATTATGTTATGTCCTTGCCTATCCTTTATTACTTTATTTAATTTAAAATCTTTTGTGTCTGAGATGAGAATAGCTGTTCCAGCTTTTTTTTGTGGTCCATTAGCCTGTATGATAGTTTTCCATCCTTTCACTTTAAGTCTGTGTTTATCTTGTTTTGTCAGATGGGATTCTTGCAAGCAGCGTATGGTTGGGTTATGTTTTTTGATCCATCCTCCCACTCTGTGCCTATTGATGGGTGAGTTTAAGCCATTGACATTTATTGATGTTGTGGATTTAATGTGTTGTAGTGCCATTGTTCAACAAATTTTTATTTGCTCTGTTATATGGCAAGCATTATATTGAAGTTCTTGTTTATAAGAGGTCTTTTGGAACCTCTTTCAGGGCCAGTTTGGTGATGGTTGCTTCCTTTAACTTTTGTTTGTCTAAGAAGGTTTTGATCCCTCCATGTAGTTTGAATGAAAGTCTAGCAGGATATATTATCCTTGACTGAAATCCTTTTTCATTCAGGGCTCGATAGATATCTTGCCATTCTCTTCTGGCTTTTAGAGTTTGAGTGGAGAAGTCTGCTGATAGTCTTATGGGTTTTCGCCTGTATGTGACTTTTTGTTTCTCTCTTGTAGCCTTTAGGATCCTTTCTTTATTCTTATTTCTTCTCATTGTGACTATGATGTGTCTTGGTGTCTTCAGGTATGGGTTGATTCTGTTTGGAACTCTCTGATTGGGTCATTTGTTTTTTGTTACTAACTTTGATGTGCTGTTGATATATTTTAGTTATTAGCCTCTTGCTTGATATATGGCATATAAAAATATTCTCCCATTCTGTGAGGAGTCTCTTTGGGTTATGGTTTCTTTTACTCTGCAGAAGCTTTTAAATTTGATGTAGTCCCAATGATTGTCTTTTGTTTTAGTCTTCCTTGCAATTGAATTTATATCATTGAAAATGTCCTTGAGATTTAGATGGGAAAATGTTCTACCAATATTTTCTTCTAAGTATTTTATAGTTTCTGATCTAAAATCCAGGTCCTTGATCCATTTGGATTTAACTTTTGTTTCTGGCAAGATAAAGTGCTTCAGTTTCATTCCTTTTCACATTTCAACCCAGTTTACCCAGCACCAATTATTGAAGACACATTTCTTCTTCGATTTAATATTTTGGGCCCCCTTATCAAAACTTAGATGTCCATAGGTTTGAGGGGTTATTTTTGGACTTTCAATTCTGTACTACTGGTCTGTGCATATATTTTTGTTCCAGTACCAGGCTGTTTTGATTATCATGGTCTTATAATATAGTTTGAGATCTGGGAGTGTAATACCTCCATTTATTAATTTTTTTTCTCAAGTTTTTTTTTGACAATTGAAGATGTTTTATGGTTCCAGATAAATGATTGTAATTTTGTTCTAATCTCTTAAAGAAAATTCTTATGACCTTGATGAGTGTCACACATTTTTATGTAGCCCTGGATAGAATATTCATTTGATGATATTAATTCTTTCAATCATGAGCATGGAATATCTTTCTGTTTCTTTGTATCATGTTCTATTTCCTTGAATAGTGACTCATATTTTTGAGTATATAAGTCTTTCACTTCTTTGATCAGGTTTATTCCTAGGTACTTTGCTGATTTTGCTGCAATAGTGAGTAGGATTGACTTATGGATATCTTCCTTTCCTGACTTAATGTTTGCGTAAAGAAATGCCAGAGATTTTTGTACATTAATTTTGTAGCCTGACACTGTGCTGTATTGCTTAGTGATTTCTAGAAGCTTTCTGCTTGATTCTTTAGGTTTTCCTATGTATACTATCATGTCATCTACAAATAGAGATTGACTTCTTCACTTTTAATCTGTATTCCTTTGATTTCTTTCTCTTGCCTGATTGCTATGGCAAGAACTTCCAGTACTATCTTGAAGAGTAATGGTCTAGTCCCTGATCTGAAGGTGGAATGCTGTCAGCTTCTGCTTGTTGAGTATGATGATGTTGGCTGTAGGTTTGCTGTATATGGACACCACCATCTTAAGGAATTTTCCATCTATTCCCATTTTTGTAGTGTTTCGGTCATGAAGGGGTGTTGCATTTTGTCAAAGGCTTTCTCTGCATCTAGTGAGATAATCATATGGCTTTTGGTTTTACTTTTATTGATGTGGTGAATGACATTGATTAACTTACATATGTTGAACCAGCCTTGCATTCTTGGGATAAATCTCACTTGGTTGTGATGAACAATCTTTTTAATATACTGCTGTATCTGGTTGGCTAAGATTTTGTTCAAGAACTCTTTTTTTAAGCCACAATTTTCCCAAAGGACAATGCAGTTATCTGAAAACTGGCCATGTATGTATTATTCTGAACTTAGGTAATTTACTGTTGTTTTTAAAATACAAGCATTATGTTGGACTTAAAAGGTGAATAAATATTGAGTAAATGCAATAGATATATAAAATTTCTCAATTTAAATTTTATAATTTCTTGAAGTGAATTTTATTTACATTTTACAAATTGAATACATTATATATAATATATAGTGATTTATAGTCAGATAGATACATGTACGATAAGCATGCAAATTGAATATTTCTACCACATTTCACTTAAAAGTGTGTAAAAAGTATTTTAAGGGGGCTCACGTTATTTTTTAAATTCTACAAATAGCTTGGGGAAATCCTAGGACTTTCATGCAAAAAAATTGAAGTGGAGCATCCTTCCTTCCTTCCTTCCTTCCTTCCTTCCTTCCTTCCTTCAGGCCTTCTTTTTTTTCACCAGAGTTATTTCTAAGACTGTATCTGCATAATGGATCTATTGATCCTGGTGATGTTCTCCTTTTCTTTTTCTCCTTTCTTTTTGTTAGAAATAGAGAGAAATGGATAGTGAAAGAGGAAAGAGAGGTACAGAGAAATACCTACAGCACTACTTCACACTTATGAAGCTTCTCCCCTGCAAATGGGGAACAGGGACTTGAACTCTGTTCCTCAAGCATGCTGATGTATGTACTCTTTTGAGTGCACCACCACCTGGCTCCTATGTAGTAGATTTTTTAAATGTCAATTATATGCTTTATAAAAATACTACATAAGTGTAAAAATATTAAGATAAGCATGAAATAAAAATAAACTTTTGAAAGACAATGATGGTTACAAGGAAAGAAAATGGAGTTCCTGTAATATATTTAAACAAAAAATTAGAATGAAAATTTATGGGATTGTAGGTGGATTTATAGTTAAAGTTTATTAGTATTTACTTTTGTTGTGCTACCTCCTTAATGACCTCCTATGATTCTATGGTGAATTTGCTATGCTGTTCTGTTTAAGGCTTGCCTTTAAAAGTAATTTTAGTGAGATGCTCTTCAGTACAACCCTCCCATTTTTAATATGAGAACTAAAGTTGAGAATGTTGGCATGACCTAATTTAGAACACTTCTATAAGTAGTTGCATAGCATGACTAGACTCTCAGTGATTAGTACTCTAGTCATTAGTACTTTATTAGCAAAAAAGACCTTTTAGTTTAATGAAGATTGAACATGTCAGTACTCTGTTACATTATGAATGCCTATCATTCTAGAGTATATATGATTCCATATAACACTTGTGCAGATGAGTTTTGATCTTTAATGCAATAAAACATCTTTATTGCTGTTATGTATGTGACCACATTACTTGGGGGGAGGCATGGAATTTTTCTGGTGCTTTTTTTAATAAAAAAAAAAAACACTTATTTGTCTTCTTGACTCTCTTAAATCTGTCAAGGGAACTTCTTTGTGTCTGATATGCTTTTCAGATAGTAGCTACAATTTCTTCTATATTTAGAATAAGTAATAAAATGCATTTGGCTAAAAAGTGGACACATGTCATCAAAGTTTTGTGTTAATATAGGCGTTTGCCTGCAAGTAATGCATACGTAGACTCAGCTTCTTGGAGGAAGTGCCCTTTGTGCAGCTGAGATGACTTGTGGTGTGGTTTAAAAGCTGTGTGTGCCTTGGGAGTCAGTGCTCCCTTAGTAGATTGCAGGCATTTTATTAAACTGATCAGAGAACATGGTTTAGCTGCTTCAAGTAGTTGGCGATACTTTCAGGATTGGTATAAACTCTTTATTTTTCTTTCTGATTTCTTGTGTCAGTCATCATCAATCATTTTTCACTTTGGAGTCAGGCGCAACACTTCCAGCGTTTGATCTCATGCCCAGGCTTTTGAGTTTAGACATATTGCTCTGGGCTAGAAATATTTCATCTTTTTAATGACCACCCTTATCTTCATTAAAGTGAAAGCACACATTTCTAAATACTCTGCCATATTTTACTGGAAAAAAATATGTTCTAAGAAAGAGTCTAGAAGGGACTGTAGATTGATTCTACCTAAAGGTGTCTTTGATTAAAACCAACTTGTTTATTTCATCTGATTGACAGTGGAAATTTAATTTGTTAGACTTCTTATGTAATGTTCCAAAGACTCATAATATTTTTCCTCAGAATTTTTCTTAAGGAGTATTTTGTCTGACAAAGAGAAAGAAAAAAGGTGAGGAAGGGCAGGTAACAAAGAGTATTTTGATTACAAAGGATAAAAGGTTTTGTAGTGTTTATAACACATCTATTGAACATAGCCATAATTAATCATTTAGCATTTTATCAGTATCTGAAAGAATTAGAGTTTTGTGATGTTTTATACTTGATTCCCTCACTACTTTTTCCCTATTTTTTTTAAAATGTTTTTTACTATTTTTAATTTGATAAAGCAGAGAGAAATTGAGAAGGGGGACAGAGTGGGTGAGGGAGACAGAGACATCTGCAGCATTGCTTCGTCACTTGTTAACTTTCCTCCCTGCAGGTGGGGATAAGGGACTTGAACCCAGGTCCCTGTGCATAGTAGCTTGTATATTCAACTGGGTTCACTACAGCCTCAGGTCTCTTTCTTTCTCTATTTCTTTTAAAAATTCCTTATTCCCTTATCTCTTTTCCATTTCTACTCTTCCTATTCTCCTTATCTCAGTTATGTGGTTAGATTTTCAGCAAGTTTTCAGAGAACTTTCTTTTAAACATACATTACGCTCTCAAAATCACCATGAGTTCATATTGTATGATAGAAAAGGATTTTGAGGGTGGACACTTTTGTGACTATTTCTAAAACTAATAGTACCTGAAAAATATGATAGGTTTGTTTTCTCAGTGTGTGTGTGTGTGTGTGTGTGTGTGTGTGTGTGTGTGTGTGTGTGTGTGTTGATGTTATATATTGGGGGATCTTTGAGTGTTATGACTTGTTAATTACCTAGTGAGAAGCAATCATGCCCTTTGTCTAAGAGAAGACAGAAGTCTTCATGGGCTCATTTTAACTTTTTTTTTTCCTCTTTAATTCTCAGTAAGGATAGTAATGCCTGACAAAGGTTCCTTGCTAATGCTTTGAACTCTGTCACAACAGCTTTTGCATAAAGGGAAATCTACTTGGAGTGCACTTAGTACTCACAATTAGGGCCTGGAGTTGCTTAACTCAAGCCCCGGATCCTCCACACTGAAAAAGGAGTGTTATCCTTTTGCACATGTAGAAAGAAGAGTGTGAGGACAAAAGGTAAGAACTGGATAGTGTGGAAATATCCAGATATTGTGGAACTATCCAGATATTGAGAACAAAGGCCCCAGATCTCTTCACCTCCCATAACTTTTTCCATCTCCAAGACTATGATATCTCCTAGAATGGAGCTCATTGTGGTTCTCAACTACTCTCCATTAAACAAACGAGTGAGGACTGAAGTTCCTGAGGTCTTTCTTTTTCCAGACTAGGTTTAACTACTGAAATTAACTTCTTTCTTTGTGATTAATAGTGTTTTACAAAATTGTAATATTACGGTTATAGCTCCACACCACACCCATCACCAAAGTTCTGTATTCCCATCCTTCCACCTCTCAGTGATAACCACCACAAGTCTTAGAAACAGTTACTTTCTTCTGTTTTCCCCCCCAAGTTCTTGTGTATCAGATCTGTTGATTCCATATATGAAGGAGACCAGCTGGTACCTGTCTTTTATCTCTTTATTTATTTTGCTAAGCATAATCACCTCCAGTTTCATCAATTTTGTCCCAAAAGGACACAATACCATCTTTTTTTTAAATTACAGAATACTATTCCATGGAATATATATCCTGTAACTCCCTTAGCCAGTCATCTGATGATGGGCATCTATCTTGCTTCTACTCTTTGGCTACTGTGAATAAGAAACTATGAACATAGTGGTGCATATGACCCTTTTTAGTTAATATTTCAGTGTCCTTGGATAATTCCTTGTTTAAGGACTTTCAAAAGGGCTGTACCTCTTTGCATACCCACCAGCAGTGTAGCAGAGTTCCTTTTTCTCTACAACCTCACCAACACCTGTCTTATCCTAAATTGTTGATGGTGAAATTTATGTCTTGGGAGTCGGGCAGTAGCTCAGCGGGTTAAACGCAGGTAGCACAAAGCGCAAGGACTGGCACAAGGATCCCAGTTCGAGCCCCCAGCTCCCCACCTGCAGGGGAGTCGCTTCATTGGTGGTGAAGCAGGTTTGCAGGTGTCTATCTTTCTCTCCCCCTCTCTGTCTTCTCCTCCTCTCTCCATTTCTCTCTGTCCTAACAACGACAACAACAATGAAAAAACAAGGGCAACAAAAGGGAAAATAAATAAATAAATAAATAAATATAAAAAGAGATTATTATATAAAAAAGAAATTTATGTCTTTAGTTATCTTCTCTTTCCAGAACCATAACAGAAAGGCCATACCCAGACATTTGGGGGATCAACATCAAAAGAGTACAAGATAACAGTAAACATGCCATCAACCTATGAATATTGTGGTAGTCCAGCTCCACAAAGCATGGAGGAGGGGAGGGAAATGTAAACACTGGGAGACAAGGAAGCTTGGAACCATTCATGGCATGTCCTGGAACAGAACGCTGAACACATTTATTGGGACATATTTATATGTCATTTTTTTGGCAAACTTCCCCATGAATTGGGATCCTTCACCCAATTATGTAGGTATTTGTCTTATGGATTTGAGAAATTCTCTCACTCTCTAAACTAGTTTGGGAGAAGGTCAGAAACAAGTGGTAATGGTCTCTTTTGCATGTCACCTCAGAGATCGGTGTGAGTCACATCAAGCAGCACTCTGAGAAGTTCCTCAGAAAGCTGTTTCCGCAGCATGCGTCGCCTTGGCACGGAGCACATGGAGGCTTTGCCTCTGATAGCTGCACAGCTGTGCTACAGAGGATTTGCCTCTAAGAGGTGATTCACAGTGTTCTCTTAGGATGTTTGTCTCAGAAAACAATTTTCTTCCCTTTCTCTCCTTAGGTTAGTATGAGCTGTCTCCTACAAATGATAGCAATTATCAAATTTCCATGCTGGTGAAAAAGTTCACTTGGATAATGTACTGCTTTACCATGTATTTGACCCAGGTTTTAGCTAGGCCCCAGAGCATTGAAGGAAATTTCAGTGCTGTGGTCTCTCTCTCTCTCTCTCTCTCTCTCTCTCTCCTCTTCCTCTTCCTCCTCCTCTCCTCTACCCATCCTTATTTAAAAGTGAAAAAAGCAGACCAAAAAAGAAAAAAACATCAAATATTATACCAGTGATCTGTATTGCTTTTATATTTTCTCACGGTGCTCTCTCTGACTCTGTCTCTGTTTCTGTCCCTGTCTCTTTCCCCACCAGAGAACTGCTCAGAGTCTGGTTTATAATGGTGTCAGGATTGAACCAGATACAGTAGAGCCTTAGTCATGAAAGACATTTGCATGATCATTATGCTGTCTTCATAGTTTTCTTTTTAAAAAATTCTCTTCAAGGACTTTTTTTGGCTTTTCTTCCACATTCATATTTCTTGATGAAGTTTTGGAATTTTTTAGTGAGATGGACCCTATACTTAAGCCATCACCATATGTATTGAGAATGAAGTTACATTTTAAAGAGAAATATATTGATTCAGTCATGTGCAATATTAATAAAGGAAAATAATGTGCTAAAGTTAGATTATCAGAATTGGGTTATGCTGTATTGAAAACAGTCTGTGTGTTAGTATTTTGGTATCTTCTCATATAGAAGTTGAAATAATGTGTTTCTCAAACATCAGAGTTTCTAAGTGCCAGTTATGACCTATAACACAGAAAATTTTAACCAATGAATATTTAGTGGTTTAAACATGAAGCAGTTAACATTTTTCCCTTCCAAAATAATAATAATTTTAAGATTTAACTTTGATCCGACAAAGTAGGGGATCTAATGAAAGTTTCAAAAATGACTATTTGACCAAGCTACTCTGGGAGAATGACATTGGAAACATTTGTTCTCAGTTATAACTGTGGTGATTACTATGGGTCCAGATCATCTAATAAAAAGATTGAGACTCAGTGGAAGTTGCAGTCAGTGGACTGGAGCTAGACAAAATGATGGGATATTATTGCAAGGAATGTGTGTTGTCACTCAGGACAAGGCACTCTTTCACTCACTAAAACATTTGCTATCAAATTTGTTTTGAAGGCTAGAGCTAAAGAAACTTTGATTTGTATTAAAGAAGTCCAGGCCAGATGTCAGTACGTGTTAACCTAGCCCAGTGTATCTCAGCTTCCTATCATATTTGAATATCTTGGAACGAATTTAAAACTGTGGATATAGGGACCTCACTTACAGATACTCTGATTTAATTAGTTTGGAGTGAGTCCCAAGCAGTGTTTTTTTTTTAAGGTTTCCAAATAACAGAAAGAGTGCTGGTTGTTGTCATGGTAGAGTAACAGACTAAACCTCCTGTCAGTTACAATTATTAAAGCTGAATAAAATATAATAGAACAAGTATTTTGAAGGCACTAAAGAGAAAATGAAGTCAGGAGCCATAAACCAGAAATTGTATGACCCATAAATATAGTACAGAGTTGATACCAGATGAATTTCATCTCTACCAAGCTTTTGCCTTGAGAACAGCTCCTCGGAGCATAGACAAACTCTTCAATAAGCAGCAGCCTCATTGTACTGAGAAGTACAGAGCAATGTCAAAGTTTGCGGGAGGGACTGAAAGTTGAAGAGAAAATTGTCAGAGGAAGCCATAGAGAGAGAAATCCCCCAAATTTGAATAACAGTCTTTTGAAGTATTAGCTCACTGCAGGACTACACAAACATGTATCTGAGAAATGCTGAAGAAATAAGCACAAGGCATTATCTTTGAAGAGAAAGAGTTGTACCAAAGTTTAGGTGCCAAGAGTAACATTAGAGTTCTTGCCCTGTCATACTTTAAGAGCTTGGTAAAAATATTCAGTTTTTCATGGACACTTTAGAGGAAGTGTGCCTTAGACTTACAGTGAAACATTAAGTGGATCATCACCAGTGAAGCCTAAACCCTAATCTCTGTATTGTCAACATGATTTCCTGCTAGTCTTTCTTTTATCCAAGGGGAATGTATATTTATTTGGGGCAATAGAGCTTCATCTAAAGACTTAAAGGTGTTCTTATCAACAGACAAAATTAATGAGAAATTTTGATTCTTCTTAAGTTGTAGTATAATGGAATCAGTTGATTTGGTCACCTGAAAACAAAACAAAGAAAAACATCCATCTTGCCAATATATGAAAGGCAACAAAAACCAAGATGTTGGACTTCAACTACATAACTTCATTTCCTGAGAAATATGAAGCAGTTGAATTGCACCCTGGGCTGAATTGGTTTACTGCCTGGGCAGTTCTTCCAAGTCAACACACAAGGAAACCTCAACAAAGTACAACAGTCTGCTTAAGTGGGGGAAACTATGATTCCAAGGAATCAAAGACAGGACATACCAGATATACCAGGGAAGAGAGAAATGTAAAGAAAGGGGGGCTTGAGGCATTTTCAGATGACTCTGCATAGTGTACAGTAAAGAGTTCATGAGTTCATGTATTTGGGGCTACTACCACAGGCCATGAAAGTTAAGAAGTAACATAGCTGAAGAGCTTGCAGGGCTTAAAAGAATGATTGTTCCCAGCAATGACAACAACAACAACAACAACAACTAGAAAATCCATTAGTACATAAAGACTTGGCCACAATACCAAGAATTGTATTGCTTTCATTCTGAAGGAAATTAAGTTAGAAACTATTGATAAACACTACACTCTTCCTGACTAAATACACTGAATCATTAGGGGTAAGAATATTAGCCCATTTCAGAGTAGGTCCATTTACTACAAGGACTAACTTCAAGAATATTTGTATAATTTTTCAACTAGCACATATAATATAAAATTCACAGTGTTATAGCTTTAATGTTTACACACACACACACACACACACCCCCCTCAATTAATACATTGAAAACAAGTTCCCAATGGTACAGGTGGGGGCTTTGAGCGCATGATTAATCCTTGAGGTCTAATCCTTCAAATGGGATGCGTTTCTTTATTAAAGTAGTTCTTTCAAGTTAATTCTCTTTATGCCTTTCCATCAGGGAGGATATAGCAGGCAGATAGCTATTTGTGAATCAGAAGTTGGTCCTCAAAAGAAGTTTAGTCTACCAGTGCCTTAGTTTTGAAATATCCAGTTTCCAGAAGTCTGAAAAATGGATAATGTTCCAATCACCCAGTACTAATGGCATTACTGTTAAGGCAGCTCCAGTGAATGGGGCATCATTTTTAGCATCTGCTATCAGTCCTAAGAATTTTTAAAATTATAAGATACCCTCTAGAAAGAGCCACATCAGGAAACTTAAAAATAAGCATTATTGCATACAGGACTTGGACACCTAGGAACAATGGAGTCATGGAGAGGAGAAGACAGTAAAACAAGAGAGGAGAATAAGAAACAGAGAGATAGAGTAAGAGGAGAATATGAGAGTTGGAGAATCAAGGGTTTCTAAGTTTACTCTTCTCTTAAATAAAAATTATTAAAGTGGAAAATTAGAGTACAAGAAGAGAGGCAAGAGAAGGAAAAAAGAAACCCAGTCTCTACTGAGCAACTCTGCAAAATCTGTAAAACAAAGGAACCTCAGCAATGAAGTCAGCTTGTCTCTTACAAAGTCCCAAGGCTAGGTCCCTCTTGGAAGTGTATGACACTCTGATATGGGTGTCTTAGCATCAAAACCGTGCCTTATCAAAATAAATAAATAAATAAATAATGGATTCTGGAAGTTTACAATACAGACATCCTAAACCTTTGTGCTGTAAAACCTGGTACCTCTGTAAATCTTGAAATCTGTCCTTGCTTATCTCCTCCAGTATTTTCTAATCTAAGCAATCCCTAACTATGTATAATTTCTGTCTCTGTCACTAATTTTAAGAAAGTCTTCTGTGGATCTGAAGTCTCCCTTTGACTATTTTTCTTATAAAGAAAACTGATAATTAGAGTTTGATGCCCTCACCGACCAAATAAATAAATAACAATAAAAGGTATCAAATACACGGAAGTGCCTGTGACAGGATCATGACACAGGAAATACAAGTATACAGTAAACACAATGCAAACCTAGCTTTTGGTCTTTGGAGGAATAGGCTTACATTATAATATAAAGGCAGTGGTCCATAGTGATGTGTAACTGTGCAATAGACTTGATCACTGTATGTGTGCTGAGGAATCTATGTATCATCTATTGATCTATCTGTCTATATCATCCATGTGTTTATCAGCTATCTATTAATATTTTAGATATTTGGAGAAAAATGAAGGAATGATATTAGTTTGCATTTGAAGTATCCTAATTGGAACTTCATATGTAAGTATCTAATGCCAAATTTGAAATATCAGAGTTTTCACCTGAGATATTTATACTGAAATAAAGGTATGTTAGAAATAATTCTTTCCTTGGGAAATTGGTGTTCTCCATAAGTATCGGGAGTTAGTTAAACTATATTAGCACCCCAGTCTTTTTAAATAGGTTATATTAGTTTGAACAGGTAGAAATATTCAGAGATCTAGACCAAAACCCTCTCTTGGATGATTATCTAAGAGACTTTTCATGACAAAAAAATCCCCTAAAATCTGAGGTTCAATCTGCACACTACAGTAATCCAGAACTTGCAATGGGCTGGTTAAAAACACAAACAAATCAAACCAAATCAAACTAAACCAAACCAAACCAAACACACTTGTCTGTACTAACCACTTATTAAGAGTTTATATTCCTTACTCTAATTAGGAGATTATCATAGCCTGTTTTTAGCATGCTATAATATCTGCCTTTGAATAATTATGTAACGGTGTTACTATTTCAGACATCACCAGGAAAGTTGGTACCTGGTCTCCTTGGAAGCAGACTTTTGTTTGGAGTCTGGAATAGATGTTTTGTACATGAACCTCCAGTAAATATGGTGCAAAAGAGTCCTTAACTGACAGTGAGTGAAGAATAGAAAGAAGAGGACAGTGACATACAAAATATGCTCCATGTGGAGGGAGCAGTTCCTTTAGGACTAAATTGCAAAGGGATTTAAAAATAAAATTTCATCTTTGAATATTGTTAATTAGTGATTTATAAGTTTATAAGTTACATAGGCATGTATATTAACACTATTCCCACCACCAAAGGTCTGTGTCTCTTTGTATATGTATATGTGCCCCTAAAATACAGCTTCATTTTAGCTCTTTACCACCTCCTCGTTGCCTATAATAGGTCATATTCTTGCAGCTGAATCTTCATAACTGGCTGGACTGGTGAAAGTGAAGGTAGGCAGTGGTTTTTAGCTGCCTGCAGAACCTACTGGTCTTTTCAAATGGTCTATCTGATTATGACTGGTTTGCAGGTGACCCTGGCCTCAAAAGCCTTCAAATCTGCATTGTAATTTTGTAAACCAAGGGTACTTTTTGTGCAATTCCAACACCTGAGCTATATAGCTATCTCCTCTCACTGTTTTCTTAATATTAGGAGCTTATTGTAAACCCTAAGGAGACTTATAACCTCCAAATTATACACTGTCAGTCTGAGCTCACAGTCCATGGTCACAGCTGGAAACATTCTAGGCTGCACTCATTTCAGGATCAGTCTTCCTCTTCCTAGAGTGACAGAGTAGGATGACTCACCTCCTTTCTGAGAGTGGGGCAGCCCCTGCCATTGCTACTTTATAGTGAGGGCATGGCCCTGGGGAGTCCATAAGAGGGGTGATGATGACTTTCTTGATGGAAGTGACCACTGATTGTAGAAAGAGGGTCTATTGAAGGTCTAGAATCACCGTATCTATGGGAGAATCCCAAAATCCCCTGACTAGGACCCCAGGTAATGTCAGTGACCAAAAGGTGAGACAGTCTTTTGCCCTTTTCTAGCTTTTGTAGTCCTTTCTTTGTCTGAGGTTCCTGGATCATTCTTCCATCTGTTAAAGCACTGAGTGTAATCTGTTGTATCCACATCTGTGTTAGGCCTCTGGAATCTGGCCTCAAGTTGGGGAGGAAACACATCTAGGCCTTCAGTGGTGTCTAAATTAACCTCGAGTTTTATTGCATTTACTTGTTTGATGATTCTAGTAGACTGCCCTAAGGACAATAATTGTCCTTTAGTTGGTATATTTCTTTTGCCAGTATATCTCTTGGTCAAATGAATACAATGTTTATTATAAATACTATCAAGGAGTAACAATAATGTCGATGCTTTCATAAGAGATTAAGACATGTATTACTTTCTTTTGTGTAGTTAGTTGTATAGATAGAGTGTTTGAGGGAAGTGAAGTATGATGTAAAATAGGAGGGCATCTAGGCCTACGTAATAAACACTTGATTGGAAAAGTTATGGTGCCTTTTTTAGGCCATTCTACTAGATTGCCAAGATGATTATGTCCAAGTCTAACCATAGAGGAATATTAAGCATTTTTACTTTTTTTTTTTTTTTTTTTTTTACCAGAGCACTGCTCAGCTCTGGCTTATGGTGGTGCAGGGGATTGAACCTGGGACTTTGGAGCCTCAGGCATGAGAGTCTGTTTGCATAATCATTATGCTATCTACCCCTGCAAGCATTTTTACTTTGAGGTATATAGTTGCTCCTACCTTATGGATACTTGCATACATGTACCCAGTCTCTTAGGCCATAGCCTAAATCTAGGATCTATAACTTTGTGCTAAAGTCAGGGGTCAGATTGATGTGGTAAACAGTTCATTGTATTTATGTGATCTTTTCAATTTTGGGACCTGCTCTCTGCCTTAATTCAGTTTGATAGTTCTATTCTTAACTCTGCATCTTTCCAGATAATATTTTTAGCCTACCTCCATGTTAAACATCAAGCTCAAGGAAAAATTACTAAAGTCATAGTTGGGATCATACCTAACACGGAATTCCTTGCTTCTTACCATCCTTAAATGCCTATTTTCACCTGTTCTACTACTTTCAGATTTCTGCTATTCCTACTTTTAGATTCCTGCTTATTAAACATTCTGTCCAGCTTCATATCTTAACTGCCTTTTAGCTGCCAAGTTTCATATGCTACTATAATTCCATCCTGAATTCCCTGGGTAGATGACCTCACCAATATGTCCTGGAACTTCATCTCTCCAGAGCCCTACCCTACTGGGGAAAGAGAGAAACAGTGTGGAGGTATGGATCAACCTACCAATGCCAGTGTTCAGTGGAGAAGCAATTACAGAAGCCAGAACCCCCAACTTCTGCACCTCAAAATAAATTTTGGTACATACTTCCAGAAGGAGAGAAATGTTAGGGGAAGATAACTATAGGGCTCTGAAGGCCAATTCGGAATTAGTAATAGCTGTGGGTGTGACTTAGAAAGGAAGAGAAGACAGGGCTATTGAAAAAATGAGCAAAAATGTAGATGATAGATAGGTAGATGATAGACAGATAGATAAATGAATGATAGATGGATAGATAGATGAATGATAGATAGATGGATAGATAGATGGATAGATAGATAGATAGATAGATAGATAGATGAATGATAGATGATAGAAAGATACTTACAGAAATAATAGTCAACCCATATCTGTGACCCTGGGAGAACCACAGCAGTTTCCAATAGAGAGAATGAGGACATAGAATTCTAATGGTGGAAATGGTGTGGAATTTTACCTCTGTTATCTTGTAATTTTATAAACCAATATTAAATCACTCATAAAAAAGAAAAAATAGTCAATAAACATGAAATACCTCTTTCCTGTCTTTCACTGTACCACAAATGAGTTTGCCATTTTGTATATTTTAAAGTCATCTTTGCATTACTTTAACATTTAAAATGTATTCTAAATTGTTTATTTACTAGTTTATTGTATTGCAGTAAAAAAAATTAGAGGAAATAAATTCTACCATGAGGTTCACAATAAAGTACAAACACAGAAATGAAAAAAAAAAGAAATCCTAAAGAGATTGATGTAGAAATACACTGCACAAATAATTTGATTATACGTATTTTTCTGTGTCTTTAGAGTAAAATGTTAGCTTGTATAGAAAACTGGGTCTGAGATTGATTTTCTCTAGTGAGAGTGTAGTAAATGACAACATTCACTCTTAACTACCTACAACTAGTGCAATGACTATAGAAGAATAGATGGGATAGATAGGATTTTTTACTTTAGATACAAAGACATTTTTCTACAGAGAAAAAATATTTTTAGAGCATGCATACATATTTGTATATAGTATTCACATAAGTCTATGGCTATATTCAAAGCATACTATTTTATTTATTTATAAAATACATTTATTTGCTTTATTTTATGAAAAAGAGAGAGAAAGCAAGCTATCAAAGCACTGCCCAGCCCTAGTTCATGGTGATGCAGGGGGTTGAACCTTGGACTTGGGAGCCTCAGGCATAAAAGTCTTTTTGCACAACCATTTACTATCTCCCCTGTCCAACATATTATTTTAAAGTATAAAGATATTGGTTAACATAACTCAGAATTAATTTATTGGCAGGTGTGAATTGTTGTTAAAAAAAGCAAAAAAGGGGAGTCGGGCTGTAGCGCAGCAGGTTAAGCGCAGGTGGCGCAAAGCACAAGGACCGGCATAAGGATCCCGGTTCGAACCCCGGCTCCCCACCTGCAGGGGAGTCACTTCACAGGCGGTGAAGCAGGTCTGCAGGTGTCTATCTTTCTCTCCTCCTCTCTGTCTTCCCCTCCTCTCTCCATTTCTCTCTGTCCTATCCAACAACGACAACAACAATAATAACTACAACAATAAAACCACAAGGGCAACAAAAGGGAATAAATAAATTAAATAAATTTTTTTAAAAAAGCAAAAAAGAAGTCAGCTTTCCATTGTCAAATTCCTGTGTCAGTGAATACTTTTCCAAATTTAAATCTACATCCAGCAATTTCCTTTATAGAAAAAGGTGTTACAAAGACATGTATTGCAGTGTACGATATCAGGACTTACTTGACACTGAATATATAGTGCATAAATTAATTTCTGTTCTCTCTTATTCAACTTAAAGACACTTTGTATTAACATTCTAGAATATATTGTGTGTGTGTTGTTTTTTTTTAATCTAGGAATTTTTTTTTATCTACTGTGTGAAACCTACTTTGTGGAGAAACAACTTGATGCTCTGTAATGTACATTTAACAACACTTCTTTGTTTTGGGCCACCAGTGTTGTTAAAATTTCGGAAGGCTCTTGCCGGGCGGGCTAGCTTCACGGGCGGGTAACAGAGACGTGGAGACAATGGCTGGGCAGGGAAGCTGTATTTCTTTATTCAGGAACAACGATTCATAAACTAAGACAAACTAATCACCAAACAGAACTCTGCTGTCTCTTTGCAGCGGCGCAAGCACTCTCTCTTACTTTCGAACTCAGGAACTCTCTCTTACTCTGGAACTCTCGTACTGGGGAACCCTCTGAAACTCTGGCACTCTCGAACTCAGGAACCCTCTCCCGGGGTTCCTTGGGGCGGGGCCAAGAGGCCCGCGAAATTAACTGGACTGATCCAATTCTCTTGGTGAGGGAGGGCTAGAGCAAACCAATGTAAAGCATACGACAACCAGGGTTACTATTCCCCAACCCTCTTGAGTTCTTCTGAGATTTGAGTTGGTTCAAACAGCACTATCCAGGTCAGCAGAGAGAGAAGTCCACATTCTAACAACAGTGTGCAGGGAGGGGCGAGGGGAGTACATCACAATCTATGTTTCCACTTTGCTAGGAAAGTGAAGGATATTTACTATTGAAAATTATGCATCCAGGTTGTGGGGAGGGCATATGGAAGTGGCCGACAAAGAGGAAATGAATCACATTCATATTTGCTTCCAAAGAACAATGACTTGATACAGGGAAAAATGACTCAGTGAATTCATGGCCTATTTGGGGACTTCATTTTCAGTTTAAAATAGTCTGCAAACCAAAGTAGCTTCTTAAAAATGTCAGTTTTCTGTTACTTCCTGTTGTCTGTCTTGCAACACGTTTATCTGCAAGAACATTGAGACAGTAAAATTGATTTTTCCACAGAATAAAAGGAAACTCACTTTCTTCTTAAATCTTGATCTTCTCGTTTAGAGGCCCTCCCTTTTTTTCTTGACAAAAAGCCTCATATCCTCCTCTTCTTGTCCTTTAGGTTATCTAGTATTTATTTGGCCTTCAAGTTCAGGGAGGGAGATAACCAGTAAAATGAAGGTAGTGCCACTCTCTTAGCCATGTGATCTTTAATATAAAAGTTTTAAGGGTTACCATAAGGCCCAACGATTTTTCCTACTGGAAATGGATAGTAACATGTAACATATATATGAGCATGCTAGCATCTATGTGTAATCAAATATATATATATATATATATATAATTTTTTTATTTTTCGCTTTTTTTGCCCTTGTTATCATCATTGTTGTTGTTATTGTTGTTGGATAGGACAGAGAAAAATCGAGAGAGAAGGGGAAGACAGAGAGGGGGAGAGAAAGATAGACACCTGCAGTCCTGCTTTCATGCCTGTAAAGTGAACCCCCTACAGGTGGGGAGCCGGGGGCTTGAACCAGGATCCTGATGCTGGTCGGTGTACTTTCAGCCATGTGCGCTTAATTCACTGTGCCACCCCACCACCTGGCTCCCCTTAAATATTCATTTATACATACACAGTATATGTAATTATACCCATCTATATGCAAGTATATATATATGTGTGTATATTTAAATAAATATCTTTATATTTCAAAGGTATGAAAGTAAAATAAATGGAGCTATCTCATAGATTAATTCATTTAAATTTTAGAATGAAATAAGTCTGTTATATTTGTGAATGCTGGAGATGAGTGTGACATGGTAGTGGACTGGAAGTGTAGGATGAAATATATAAATCTGTTATATAGCTGGTACATGTATTATATATATGTATACATATGTATATACACACATACATACATAATATTGATTTGTTTTTTCCTCTAGAGTTTTCTCGGTGACTTTATGCCTGCAAGATTCCACTGCCCTCGGCATATTTATTTCATTTTATTTTCAGATAGAGGGTGGGGGACAATGGCAGGGAGACAGAGAGAAAAAGAGAAAAAGTGAGAGAAAGAGAAGAAAGGAGAGACATCATAGCTCTGTTCCCTTTGCTATGGAAAAACATCTGTTTCAGCTCTCCAGTGTTACGACTCCAGTGCAGACAAAGAATGAGACCGAGGCTGCACGGAGGGCAGGGAGTTATGTTTATATCTACTGAAGGGATTCCAGACTCCTATCAGACCTGGATAACTCAGTACCTCAGCACCCAGCATTTTACCTTTTTCAAGCTGAGCGTGGTGTAAGCTGATTGGTCAGACCGAGTCCGCCAAGGTGTGCAGACTGGCTACAGACAGAATTCACCAAGGTTTCCATGCGGGCACCGGAAGGCAGAATTGTTGAGTCCACAATTACAGAGGTTTTCTTTCCTCTCCTTTCATTACTTGCCATCAGATTTTTCATTTCACACTGTTGATGAAGTATTCCCTGTGCCTATGATTCTATGATTCTAGTAGTTTGAGCCTCGGTCTTTCATATGATAAAGCGTGCCTTCTACCAGGTGAACTATCTCACAGCCCCCTTTTATGTTTTGAAATTCAGGGGCCGGGTGATGACGCCCTTGGCTGAGTGCACATGTTGCAATGCACTAGGACCCAGGTTCGAGCCTCCTGCCCCAACCTGCAGGGGGAATCTTTGCGAGTGATGAAGCAGTGCTGCAGGTGTGTCTCAGTCTCTCTCCCTCTCTACCACCCCCTTCTCTCTCAATTTCTGGATGCCTCTATCCCATAAAAAATAAATTCAATTTACATAATATATATCTAGTATTAATAGGTATTTATTGAGTGAAACTTTGTATTTTTGCTAACTGGTATAATTTGGAGTTTTGCATTGAATTCTAAAATTTAGACCCTAGACTTTAGAAAATGAAGTCATAATCCTTATTTCTACGTTGCTAACTGTTGCTCACTGAAGAGGAAAACAACTATGCTTAGCTGTCTCTTTTGACTATTGTTTCTGTGAAGAAACATCAGTGAAATTAACTACCCAGGGGGTTTTGAACTGCAACACACAGATTCATTTCATCATCAGTGTTGTCTAGATTTAACATTTTTGTATGAACGAGGTTGCAAAGAAGCTAGTTATTAGTTTCTCCCAACTGAAGTACCGAATTAATGATTATAGTTCTTAGCATTTATTATTTTACATGTCAGGTCTTAAGACAGTGATGTTTCTTTTTGTTTTATTTACCATATCCTTTATTTGAAATCATTAGCAATTCTGTTTTTTTTATTTTAACTTTCTTTCTTTATTATTTTTATTAGTGATTTAATAATGCTTTACAAGATTATAGTATAAGAGTGGTACAATTCCATACAATTCCCAACACCAGAATTCTGTATCCCATCCCCTCCACTGGAAGTTTCCCTATTCTTTATCCCTCTGGGAGTATGGACCAAAGATCTTTATGGGGTGCAGAAGGTGGGAGGTCTGGATTCTGTAATTGCTTCACTGCTGGATGTGGGCATTGACAAGTCAATCCATACCCCCCATCCTGTTTCTCTCTTTTCCTAGTAGAATAGAGCTCTGGGGAAATGGGGCTCCAGGAAACAATAGTGAGATTGTCTGCCCTGGGAAGTTAGGCTGACCTCATGGTAGCATCTGCAACTTGGTGCCTAAAAAGCATTAAGATATACAGCAGAACAATTTGCTTAATATTTAGGAACCTAAAGGTAAAAGTATAGCAGTTGTAATTTGGGGGTCCTTCATGTTGGAAGGATCTAAGAAGTTTTTTTAGGTATATTCCAAGGGGCCCATGATTTTTTTTGTTTTTTTTTACTAATTTTGACAGAGCCCAACAGCTAACATACCTTATGGTGGGGTAGGAGTATTGTCTGTGAACACAGTGTCAGAGTTGAGGATAGGACTGGAAAGCTGGATAAGGGCAGTGAGAAGCTCCCAAATATGGGAAATATGTAAATACCATTAACTATAAATCCTATCAATCTGATCTTGGACCCATGTCTATGCATATTTAGCACAGGAGCCTGTGTAGCCTCTGCATCCCTGTCAGTCTGAGCATCCCTAGCATTCCATGGTCATGGCCAGGAACATGCTAGGCTGCACTCGTTTCAGGACCAGTCTTCCTCAGGTGGCAGAGTATGTGACCCAGCCTCCCTTCAGAGAGGGGAGCAGTTTCTACCACTGTTGTTCTACATTGAACAAAATGTCCTTTAGAGGCCCACAAGAGGGTTTATGATGTTCCTCATGGGGATGACCACTGATGGTGGAGAGAGGGATTTGTTAGAGATCTAGGCCATATATATATATATATATATATATATATATATCTTCCAGTTCTGCCTTTTTTGTCTTTATTGAATTTATTTTAGTTTTTGTACACAAATAAAATCATGTTCCTATGCATCATGAACAAAAACTTAAGTTAAAAAATATTTTAAAATATATTATTAATAAACATGTGAAATGTTGACAAAGCTCAACTTTGTTGGGCAGCTTTTTAAACTATAATAAATGTGCAACATTTCATAGTCACAACTCCTGTCTAAACAGTGTAAATGCAGTTCTTGAGGATTAAAATAAGACTCTGTAGTAGTCATCTCTGTAGCTGTGTAGGAATAGCACAGACACTTTCATATATATATATATATATATATATCTCCTAATATTTCCTGACTAGGGTCCTGGATTATGGGGTGGCCTGGTAGTGACCAAAAGGGCGACCATTAAAGCATGCTGGTCTCTTGCCCTTATCCAGACTTTGTATTTCTTACTTTATCTGATACAGTGATTTGAGGGAAGTGAAATAGGAAGTGGGTATCTAGGATTAAGTAAATAATATTTGGGAGCATCAGGCATTAGGGCCTCTTTGCATAACATTTATGCTATCTACCCCTGCCAGTAATATATATATATATATATATATATATATATATATATATATATATATATATATATATGATTAAGTACCTTTTGCTGTCTTTTTTAGGTCTTTCTACTTGTTTGCTGCTCTATTGAGTCACTGTAGACTATTGTACACTTTTACTGTAAAGTATGTATTTTCCTCTAATTTATGGATACATGTGCACAGGTGCCCTATTTCCTGAGTCCTGGTCTATATCTAGGTTCTATAGCTTGGTTATGAAGTATACCACCTGGAATGGAACTAAGGAGTCCTATACATTATGAAAGATCTCATCTGAGTATTAGAGCTGGAGGGCTGACACCACAGGCCTGGCATCTGGGGACACAGTCCAAAGTGGAACATGTCTAGGTGGCACTGGTTGCGTTTGTTTGGTTGAGATCAGCAGATGCAGTATCAAATTGTATAGATCAAGAGAAGCATGAAGGAAAATGAGCAAAGGCCCAGATGTTACAGGACTGGGAGAAATAACAGATTTATAAAGAATGAGGAAGGTTCCTTGCTATCTTAGGCTTAAGAAGGCAATAGATAATTATTATTATAACTAAGTTATCTGTGAACATGATTTACTTTGTCCTTGTGAATTATATAACATATGCACTCAACCAGGTGTCCCACCAACCAGTCCCCTTTGAACTCTTTTTTCTTGTGTAGTGCAGAGAAGTGAGTTTAGGCCCTCACATCTGCAAGATACCAGTAGGAAATTCCTAGACCTAGTGTTTGTGTGTGTATGGAGGGGGGTGGGGTGGGGGCAGGAGTGTGGAGGGAGGGATAATGGGATCCAAACTGGGACATCTTGTATGCAAGCCCTATATGCTACTACTAGACTATCTCATTGTCTCATATATTTTGAGAGGAGAGAAACAGCGTGAGGACAGCAGTCTCAACATGGCTCTACTATTCATGGAGTTTCCAAGTGAAACCCATGGTGTTCTTATATGGTGCTGCTAAGTTTTGATTTTCTAGGTGAGCTCTCTGCTGACCCTAAAATTTCTTTCTTAAGCTCCTGCACCCTTCTCTTCTTAAGGGACTCCTTTCACATATTTATCATGTCACTTAATGTTTTCCCATATAGAACTGATACTTAATTTTTTAGTCTATTTCTTCCTTCCTTTTGTCTTGTATAAGACTATCTATTGATGGTTCCAAATTCACTAGTAAATCTTCTTTAATGTCTGACTCTTATAATTCTCTACTCATACTGGTGAGCATGTGAAATTTTGATTGTAGCTAGAGGATGAGTTTTCAAACTCATGTGTGGGCTATTTGCCAAAGGTTTCAGAACTTTGCTGGCTGTTAGCCAGGAACTTCTGTTTCTCATTACCTGGACATTTTCAGAAGACTGATAAAGTGCTACTTTGTAAGGGATAGCGTTCTCCAATTGAAAAAAAAAATAAAACAGCGATTTGGAAGCTGTGAACTCTGTATGATCAACACTATGTAATCACACTTCATTGTTTCCACCATTGTACTCATTAAAAAACAGTTATGTATTGTCCCAGTTCAAAGGGTAAGGTAGGCTCAAACAAAATGAGAAATGAGTAAGTCATGTATATGATTTAGAATCACCATAGTCTGTGTTCTGTTCTCCAATTATTTACGTTTTCCCCAATATTTTTGACCCTTTAACATTCTTAGTACAGTATTAAAAATGTTGTCACCTAAAGTAGGTCTTGGGAATTAACTGCATTAGTGACATTTCTCAAATGTAGTTCTTTTTGATCTGAAGATTTTTCAGGTAACAAAACCCATTATCTGTCCTCACCATGCACAATGATCAATGTTGGCATAAACATAAGGAAAAGATAGGTAAACTACTACAGGAAAAAAAAACTACTTATTTTAACAATTTATTTATTTTCTTTTACTCTATTTATTTATTGGCTTGATATAGCTATAAATCAAAAGAGAAGGAGGAGATAGAAAGAGAACGAGAGACACTTGCAACACTGCTTCACCACTTTCAAAGCTTGCCTCCTGCAGGTGGGAGCCAAGGGCTTGGACCTGGGTCCTTGCACATTGTATCATATGCGCTCAACCAGGTGCACCACCGTCTGACCTCTCACTTTACCAGTTAAAAATTGACCAGCACCCTGAAAATAGCCTGATGTCTGTGTTCACTTTGGTTAATTTTTCATATTTTTCTCCAGCCTATAAAACTAAAGATGAGGAACTCTGTTGTTGAGGTGGTCTGGTGTTGGGCTGCACCGCGGAGAAGAGAGCGGACGTCCAGAGCAAAGGGGTACACAAATCTTTATTATAGGATGGGGGGGGTTTGGTTCAGACCACGTGGAGCCAGCCGGCAATGGCCGACCACGGGGGGAGAGCAGGGAGTGAGACCTCAGAGAGGGAGAGCTGAGAGCCCAGAGAGGTGGGGGGGTGAGGGGGCTTTTTATTGGGCGACAACCAGGGGTGATGTGTAGGGCCAAGATTGGTTGAAGGGGGCAATGCTAGGGTTTCACGCGGCGTAGTAAAACCTGGGGGCGGAGACTGCATCAGAATAACTCCTCAGCAACATCTCCTCCTATCCCTTTATATCTAAATGGACACAGTAAAGAAAAATGGAATGGAGCAGGCTTAAGTGTTTTAGAGGAATGCCATGCTCGGGTGGGAAGATGTAGGACTTTCTGTGGAGGAGGGAAGGCTTAAATGGCTGCCAACCTTGTGAGATTTATGCGTCCTCCTGTGCTCAACCTCTATTTAGAGAGAGAGACTTACCTGGAGAGACTCATCTCATAGGTTTAAGCGCAGCCTGCTTAACCATCTCTTCACAATATCTCTACATCTTTTCTATCTTTCTATCTAGTAATTGCATAAGATGTACAAAGTCTGTAAAAGACTATCATGGGGCAGAAACCTTTTGGGCATAAGCCTAAATGATATAACAAAATAGGAAGGGACAAGTAGGGGAGTAGTAAAAGCCAGTGTGGTGTGAAGGGAAGGATTGGTGTGTAAAGGAACATTCCCTGCTTGGGTGGGGAAAGTGGCAAGGGTACATAATGAGGGGGAGGCGGGAGGCATGACCCACCAAACAGAGGGGCTATTTGGCATTGTATAGTCCTCAAGGCAACAGTCTGTAAAGTCTATGAATTACTCAGGATCAGTCTATGAAAAACCAGCAGCGTGAAGGGAAATAAACTGCTTCAAAATTGTGTAAAATGTATGTAGGGTATGTCAAAAAGTCCGATACAAGTCTCAGTCCGAAGTAGATGGCTAGGGGAAGAAATTGGCAGGGGATGCAACGCTGCATGAGGGAGGTCAGCCACTGGAATGTTGCTTTTCTGTAGATAGCCAGCAGGAACTGCCAACACGTGACAAGCAGGTCAGAAGCAGGAACGGTAACCAGGCATGAAGAAAGTTCTGTCCTTGGAGTCTGTGTATCAGGTTCTTCAGATCACGTTGAGTGACATCTAGGGTTTCGGGGGGTGTGCCACGGTAGTCGTGCCATCTAGTGGGTGACGTCAGGGTGTGCAGGGGTTCAGATGGTTTTTCCAGGATTCCTGTGAAAGAAACACAAACAGTCTGCTTCTCGTGGTTAATTTGAACTTGTAATAAGTTATAGTTTTGTTATAGTTGATACCTCGATGATTATAATTGGTTTAGAATCTCTTTATGATTTTATTTAAAGGTCATCTAATGTGACCTCCTGTAGCAGCCTCTACCACAGGATCTTGAGACCAATTTTAGCTAAAATATTTATTTTAAACAGACTCAAATTGCTTAGAGAGTTAACGCATATTCGTGACAATGATTTTAACGTTTACAGTGCCAGATTGATGCCAGATCTGATGTGGATTAATTTCCACAAGATAGTTTACAGGGCACATTTGGGGGCCCTTCAAAGGTGTCCGGTATATAAAATTTATATAGTTTAATTTTGGGAATGAATAGTCACGTTGAACATTTAGACTTTTACCTAAATAGTAAGTTACCTTAACAAATTAATTTTTACCTTGTCTGATAAAAGTGTAGCTGTAGGGTTACACTTTTGACCGTTAAGTTAGTGCTACCAAACTTGAGACATACCCATAAACATTTTGTTATAACAAACTGGAGGAAAAATAACTTTTGTTATAAAAACACATTATTTAAAAACAAATTTAAATCTGTCATTAGTCACACAGTTTAAGACTAAACACTTAAATATATACCAAAACTATATATAAAATTCAAAAGAGGGAGAAAGAAAAAAAATTTTGGAATGTTTCTGGACGTCTCCAGAAACTTTGGCTGCGTCCAGCATTTTTATATAAAGCCAATTACCTTTTAGAGTACTCCAAGCAGATGGGTCATGCAAAAAAAAAAATTTTTTTTTGTCATTCAACACACTCACTCACAAAAACAACTGGCCAGTTATAACATAAGACATACAGGGAAAGGGTAGGAGAGAGGTCTCTGTGAGCCAGATTTTGTAGGTTCTGCCATGTCGTATTACGGGTCCTGGGATGTATCCTGCATCTGGTCCTCTTGTAGTATTTCTTGTTCTTCAGGAATAACAGCACCATCCTGCGGGTATTGTCGGACATGGCGGGCAGGAACCCAGACAGGTTTAGAGAAATTTTGAGGGAAAATGCATGCGATACCCCTTCCCATGGTCAATAATGGGTCAGGCACTTTCCAAATTTTATCGAGTGGGTCTCTCCATTTGACCTTAATAGATGGGAGGGTAGATGGTGTTTGCCAGTGAAGAATAATAGGGGGTAAGGCCGAGTTATTGTAAATATTAAAGAGATTTAACGTAGTTAAGGCTTTTGCTAGCTGGATATTGGGGGGATATGTTCCTCCTTTATCTTTATTTAGTTGAGCCTTCAGAGTTTGATGGGCCCTCTCGACAATGCCTTGTCCCTGTGGATTGTAGGGAATGCCCGTGGTATGAGTAATATTCCAGAGGGAACAAAAATCTTTAAATTGTTTGCTTGTAAACATATGTACATTGTCTGTTTTCAAAAATAATGGGAACCCCATAATGGCAAAACAAGAGAGCATATGGCTTATAAGCTTTTTAGCACTTTCTCCTGTCTGAGCTGTAGCCCACATAAATTTAGAAAAGGTATCAATTGAGACAAACACATATTTTTGTTTGCCAAAGTTTGGTATGTGGGTGACATCAATTTGCCAAATAGCATTAGATTTTAAACCTCGGGGGTTAACCCCTAGGGTCTGGATAGCAGGTGTCTTTATGAGACTTGCACAAGAAGAGCATGTAGCGAGGATATGTTTTAACTGTGGTACAGGAACATCATGGAATCGAGCTCGAAGGCCTTTAAGATTAACATGGGTTAGAGAATGAAAATTAGCAGGATCAGAGACAGAGACTGGGAAAGTTCCTGTGGAAGCAAGGCAGTCAACTGCGGCATTCCCTTCGGACAGGGAACCAGAAAGAGGGCTGTGGGAACGAAGGGGTTGAATATACAGTGGTTGGGTTCGAGAACAGAGCATAGAGGCGATTTGAATCAAGAGAGGGGAAAGTGGGTTGTCATCAATTTTCACATAAGAACGAGCAAGCCATGGAAGTAAGTTAACAGTATACACACTGTCAGAAAAAAGGTTGAAGGATTCTGGTACAGCTTTTAGTGCAAGAAAAACAGCATAAAGTTCTTTGTACTGAGGGGAATTATCAGGAAGCTCAGCAAAGAGAGGTTTAGGAGATTGTTTGTCTGGGTAATATATAAGGGCAGCAGCTCCCCTTTTTCCGCCATCAGTAAAGATTGTAGGAGCAGAGGGAATGGGATCCCGAGAGAAAAGTTTAGGTGCTAGTAGAGGCAGAAGAGGTAAAGAAGCTATCAATTTATTAGAAGGAAAATGGTTATCTATTTGTCCTGGAAACTCCACGAAGCTTATGGCAAAGCGGGAATGATGGCGTATAAGCCACTCTGTATCTGTGAGAGAAAAGGGCAGAATGATTAAATCCGGTTCCTTCCCTAAGACCTGCACAGACCTATTTCTCCCTTGGTGAACCATGAATGCTAATGCGTCTATCTCAGTGAGGAGTCTTGGAGCTCCTCCTACTGGCGTGTGAAGCCATTCGAGAACCCCATGGTCTTGCCACAGTGCCCCTACTACTGTGGGGGTGGAGTTGAAGATTAGAAGGTTTACCGGAGAGGAGGGGGAGATTCAAAAGCTCCTGCTCCAAACAAAGCATCAGAATTCCATTCTACCTGTTTGTTACTATTTTCCTGCAATTGCCTAGAGCACTCATCGCGGAAGCATGCCTGCCACTGAAGATAGAGTGGGTCTGGGAGTGCAGCATGAGCCAGATCTTTCCATTCTTGTGGTGTATTTAAATGCTGGTAAAAACTCCTCAAAACGGACTTGGTCCATGGAGAATGCATTCCGTCCTCCCTGACTGCTTGTCTGAGTGTTCCAAATTTTTTAGAGGAATATGGCTGCCACGGCTGAGGGTTTTGTTTAGAAGGGGCCAAGTTTACCGGGAATGTGTGGATTTGGTCCGATGGCACGGGAGAGGCAGCTACAGAAGTGGAAAGTGCCGTAGAAACTGCTGTACTGGCTGCAGGGGAGACTAAATGCATATCTACGGGGACGGAGCTCCCGGGGTGGACTGCACATGGTTTAAAATCCTTAAATGCTGAAAAAATATCCTTTAGCTCTCGTATCTCAGCCACTAGGTCCCTTAATAGTGACGTATCAGCAGGGGGCGGGATCAGGGACGAGGAAGCCTCAGGCAGAGCTGAAACCTCGACGGCAGGGGCCGGGGGCAGAGCTGAAACCAGGACGGCAGGGGCCTGGGGCGGGGTCATGAATGCAGAAGCTGCAGGTGGAGCTGAAACCGGGGCGGCAGGGGCGGGGAGGTTCAGGGTCGCAGAAACTGCAGGCGGAGCTGAAACCGGGGAGGCAGGGGCCGGGGGCGGGTTCAGGGACACAGAAACCTCAGGCGGAGCTGAAACCGGGGTGGCAGGGGGCGGGGTCAGAGGAGGAGCGTCCAAACACGTGTGCGTGTCTGTGGGAACGGAATTCTTGGGTTTAGCCGCTGATCGCTTAGGACGTCTAAGTCTTAAGCACATGTGATTTAACTCTCGTACCTCAGCCTCAAGGTCACTTATCCTTGTGTCATACCACGTTTTACATATCTTGAAAGTGGCGACCACAGTTAAAAAAAATCCAAGGGGTAGCGAAAATTAAACCGTTTATGACAGCGCGAATCTGTCCCAGGTCAAGAGATAATGACTGGGACACCTCCTCATAAAACGAGAAATTTCCCATGGTGGAGGGAAACTCAGGGCCACAGAAGTGGGTGGATGCCACTTACCTGTGTCTGGGCAGTTTCGGAGACCTCAGGCCGGGCGTGGTGTGGGTACGGAACACGATGGGCGCCAGATGTTGTTGAGGTGGTCTGGTGTCGGGCTGGTGTCGGGCTGCACCGCGGAGAAGAGAGCGGACGTCCAGAGCAAAGGGGTACACAAATCTTTATTATAGGATGGGGAGGATTTGGTTCGGACCACGTGGAGCCAGCCGGCAATGGCCGACCACGGGGGGAGAGCAGGGAGCGAGACCTAAGAGAGGGAGAGCTGAGAGCCCAGAGAGAGGGGGGGGTGAGGGGGCTTTTTATTGGGCGACAACCAGGGGTGACGTGTAGGGCCAGGATTGGTTGAAGGGGGCAATGCTAGGGTTTCGCACGGCGTAGTAAAACCTGGGGGCAGAGACTGCATCAGAATAACTCCTCAGCAACAGAACTCTTTGGCAAAAGCCACATGAAATTAAATATACACATATACACATACACACACACATACACACACACACACACACACACAAACACACACACACACACACACACACACATATATATATATATATATATATATATATATATATAGAGAGAGAGAGAGAGAGAGAGAGAGAGAGAGAGAGAGGATTTTGCCTTTTAGATTACTTCTTAGACTCAAGAGTTACTTCCTCAGGTTCCTTTGTCACTGCTGGTTTTTTTCCCTCAAAATTATTTACTAAAAGCATACTGTAATCTGTCATTTGGTTTTCTTCCCCATCTCTTGTTATTGTCTGTATGTTTTCTATTATTTTTGCATCATGATGAACAATGTTAACTCTGAATAAATACACTAAACTCTGACTCTTACTTCCTCCCCTTGGCCACATGTGTTCAAACTATAAGTTTTGAAGTTGTGTATCTTTTTCAAAAATTAAATAGTTGAAAAATTACATCAGAGTTTGAATTAGATCATCTGTTTTGTCTGTGTACCATATATAATTGAGATCGTGCAGTGTTTGTGCTTATTGGCTTGTCTGTTTTGTTTAGTACACTATCTTATAGGTCTGTTCATGTTGTTTCAAATGGAAGGGATTCACCTTTCCTTGCTACTGAATAATGTTCCCTTGTGTTTGTGCTAACCACAGAATGTTTATCTGTTCATGGATCAATGCTGTTTCCTTTTACATGATTATTTCAGTGAATTTTGTGTAGGTATAGCTCATTTTTCCTGTTTTGTTAAATATCAAATTGGAAATTTGTGACTTCTTTCTTTTCTTCCTTTTTTTTTCATTTTATGGGGGATGTTAATGCTTTACAGTGCATTTGACACATGGGAACAGCTTCTCATCTCCCTGTGGTAGGTGTCTGCAGCACACTCTCACACCCCCAACTTAGGTACTTTTCCATCAGAAACATAAGAAACAAAAACAGAAAAGAAAAACAAAATGAAATTTGGACTAGGTGAGATGTTTTGCACCAAATCAAAAATAAAAGAAAAAAAAGACTCAGGAACAAAGGGATGGAAGGAGATAACGAAGGTCTTGGGACTTAGTGCATTACATGGCTCTGTGATCCTTTTTGACTTACTTTTATTTAGGGAGGATCTTATGAGTTTTAAGTGAAAAGGCCAGTAACTACATTAAGTACTTCATTTTATTTTGTAACCCATTTTGGTGATGGCATTGCCTTTGTCTGTTGACATCAGATTCTCTAGAAAGTGAAATTATTATATTCAAGAAAATATTTGAAAAATGACAAAAATGTGATTCTAAAACTGTAGAGTCC